>NW_026137853.1:600000-755136 GCF_019393585.1 Leptopilina boulardi
CTTGTGAATTATAAATGAATAAAACCAAAATTAAAACACGAGAAAATCATTTCTCAACCACGCTTCACTGTACGCGTACGCTATGGCGTTTTCACAACAGACGTTTTGCCTGTGACGTCACAACTACCACTTTAAGACTCGGCGGACTGACACCCAGCTCAAGTAAAGACTTTTAAAAAGTCACTGTCGTCTTTTTTTTACTTAAGACCAGTGAATTAAAAATCAGTCGAATTATAAGCTTATTTATAGTAAGAGAACCACTAACTCTTATTTTAAGCTAATTTTCATTATTAAATAAAGTTTCTTGCTTAAAATAAGTTAAAAATTAAAGTAAGCTTACATTCGGTTTCAGATTTTGTTTTTACTGTGTAGGGGTCGTGTTTGGACTTTTTAAATAAAATAATGACAGAATTTTGAACGTGTGTACAAAAATTATTCGACGAATCAAGAACGTGATTGGAAAAAGGAACATTGAGATTGGATATCTTAGAGAATTGTGCAGTCGATAAATCTCGTACGCAGCAGCGTCTTGAATTCAAATTTCACGTCAGACTTTAATAGTTTTAAAATACCCAGACGAATTGCAAGTAAAATTTTCTTTGACCTTAAACTGAAGGACTTTGTGCAACTACAATCGAATTTTTATTTTATTTTTAAAATATATACACGATGCAAATTATACTTATGGATTTTATGACTTACAAATTGATACTTTTCCTCTCTATTTTTCATGCAAAAGAATTTCGCACAAAGAAAAAAATTCGAAACAAAGTGAAATACTTTTTTGTAAACACAGAAAATTAAAAGGCATTAAAATAAGCTGCAACGCTTCTTATTTTAATCCAATTTTGCTTATTTTAATCCATTTTGGTATTAAAATAAGCAAAATTGGATTAAAATAAGAAGCGTTGCAGCTTATTTTAATGCCTTTTAATTTTCTGTGAAGTTTAAGTTATTAAACAAATATTAAAAAATTATTATTATTATTATTATTATTATTAACTTAATTATAACGATTTATTTATCTTTGTTTTTAATTCAGTTTTTAATTATAAAAAAATGGTTTCTTGAATTTATGTTTTTAGACAGAATTTAAAAAATCTCATATCCGATCTTAATTACGAAAACCCTCATTTAGAGAAAATTACCTAGGGTGGATAATTTTATATAAATCGATGTATGTGCCGAACATTGCATTAAATCTTGAATTTTGCCTCAACTTTTTTTTTTCTTTGCAGAACCTCCATTACCCTCGGGTTCAAGACGCTGCCCAGAAATGAATGGGCGTTACAGAAGCTCAACCAACTGCTCAGAATTCTACGTTTGCCTCGATGGAAGCCCGATCAAGTTTAACTGTCCAGCCGAACTGGTCTACAATGACGTGAGTATCCGTTTTCCTTTAAACCCCTTCTACATTTCACAATTTTTTTTTTTTTTTTTTTTTCTAAATTCACTCTCTTGCCGCAACAAATAATAATATCGAGTCTATTCACCTTTCTCGAGACCTCTAAAAACGCAATACGCTATTCGCTTCTTTATGATCGCATTAAGAAAAAAAATAACAAAACTATTCAACTATAACGAAATTGTTATATTTTTTAGAAAGTATTATTATTTAAAATAATCATTAATTGCAAAAATACGATCATTTAAATTCAAAAATTTGGAAAAATTTTCAAAAAACAATTGAAAATAATGTGAAGAAGAAATTCACATTTTTTTTTTTTTTAAAGGAACTAGGAGTGTGTGACTACCCTTATAAAGTTGATTGCAAAGGAGCAGCCACCCCCAGACCACCGCCGCCTCCAGAAAGTACGCAACCAACATTTCCAGTTGGTCCTCCAAGGCCACCTGTGAATCCGTGGGAGCCGCCAACTGGTCCCCATCCTCCCCCCTATCAACCACCCCCCCTAGGAACCAGGATAGAACCTGATCCTTGGCATCAACGACCAACTGCAACACAAATAGAACTTGACAACGACAGTCTGGAGCAGGTAGAGTTGGAATTTACAAAAAAAAAAAATAATAAAAAACAGTGAATCGAGTTTGATGAATCACTATTTGTATGATTTCTCATCTATCTTATTTTAATTAATGATTCACTTGAATTATTTTCCTTTTGCTAAAAGTTTATTTTTTTTTACTATTTCAAAACATATTGATAACAAAATTAAAATTTACAAAAAATATAAGATTTATCAAATATTGTAATTCGAGAATGTAATCAAAGAATAGATTTTAAATTAAAATTTGAATAGTTGAAAATTCCAGAAAAATGAAATTTACCATAAAAGAAAAAATCACTAGTTAGAATTTTCATTTTAAAGAAATTATTAGATATAATTATTTTTTAAATAAATTTTTATTTTTCGAATTGGCATTTAATAGAATTTCTTTTTAAACGAATTTTCATTTGTCAGAATTTTTATTTTACATTTAAAATTTTTAATCTTTTTGACAATTGTCTGTTCGGTCATTTGCAATTTCGGACAAATTAAAATTCAGTGAATTAGAAATTCTATTATTTAAAAATGCGAATCACATAAAATTTTCTTAAATTAGAATTCGTTTAAATAAAAATTGTGTGAAGAGAATATACATGCAAAATAAAATTTCTGTTAAGTAAAAATTCGTTTAAAAATATTCTATCTAATTCGCAAAATGAAAATTTGTTTTGAAAAAGTAATTATATCTAATAAAATTCTTTATAATGAAAATTTTAACTAATGATTTTCAAGGAACAATCATACGCCCCAAAATAAATTAATATAATATTTTATGCTTTAAAGACAAGTCCGGAGAATGAGGATATAGAAGCCCTAACGATATCAAATCCATGGGAACAAGTTCTAAATTCTATTCCATTAGAGTTTACAAAAGTTCCTTGCCAATCTGGTCTTATCCATAGGTTAAATGACTCTTGTACGAGTGTAATCGTTTGTAGAAAAGAAAGACCAGAACTTGTTCAATGTGCTACAGGAGAAACCTATGATAGGCCTTCTGATTCCTGTAAACCCTTCACTATTGCTAAATGGTAAGTTTATAAACGCCATGAGAAAATTTATATAAATACCACAGCTATACATTGTATAAATAAATCGAAAAATGTTCTTTTTTTTCTAGCTAATCGAGGGGGACCTTAGTTAATAATGACGTGTATTACGAGCTTAATAAATAAATCAATTTTTATACTTAAGAATCATTATTCTTTCCTAAAAAAACAACTCATCAAACTAAAATTTGATAATTAAAGAAATTTTTTTTATTCAAACTAAATATAATTTATTTGAATTAATTAAAAATATATTTGTCTCAGAGAAATTTATTATTCTTAAAATAATATAAGTATTATTATTTATAATCCAGTTGATAATTAATTTATTTAATTTCTAATAAAAGTAATAAAATAATAATTTATTAACATTTGTTACGTTTTGATTTTAAATTTATAAGACGATAAAAAATTTTAATATAAAATTTAAAGGAAAAAAATTCATATATTTAAAAAATTGTTAACTTGGAAACAAATGTTGATAATGTAGAATTCGCGAGATTATTTTATATAAAGTTTAATTCACGACCGGTAGAAAGCATCACCATCCAGGCTTATTTTAAAAACTTTGTTCCAACAGTCAATATTAAAAATCGACGGTAGGTAAATACTAATATTCAATTTTTTAATTTAATATTTAAATAATAATTAAAAAAAAACATTATTTATTTTTTGAAATAATTTTAAAAAAAGCAATGAATTAATTTATAACAGTAATGAATAAAAAAAATAGAAACAATGGATTGAAATAATTAATTGCAATTAGTTAATAAAACAAAAGAAACAATAAAGATTGAAATATTTAAAAATTTTCTATAAAAAAAAATGTTTTAAAATAAAAATCCAGTTTAGAGGCGTGACACGGAAAGTTCCATTCTTATAATCGCGGGAATATATTAATCGAACAATTTGACAACTTTCATGAAAAAAAAGTAGATACACCGGATCTTCCGGTTTTATATAGAATCAAATTTTATTATATAGTCAGATTTCTTCACTTGTCATAAATTATTTATATATATATTTAAATCAAAAACAAGGTCATACTTAAAATTTATAATAATTTTTATAATACAATCTTTATGATTTGAATATAAGAGATAAGAGTCTTTCTCCTCAGCAATCAAACCACATATATAAAACGTGATTTACGTATACAAAACTGCAAGAATTGGGCGTGGCCACTTCAAGAAAGCCGGGAAAGTGATATTGCTTTTCTATACTATTCTTAGTTTCAGTCAAAGACGTGGAAAGTACTTTTAAATTTACAATATGATTTTAAATTTTCAAATAAGCACAAATATTCCAAATAAAAAAAAATAATAAAAAAATAAAATAATAATAATAATTTATAATACTTTGTTTTAATAATTTAAATTGATTTATTATTCACCTTTTTATTATTAAAACAAAAAAAATTAATTTCCAAATATAAATAGTTATAGATAAATTTTGAAAAAAATATAAAAAAAAGTGGAATAATAAAATATACATTATTCTCCAATTTGCTTACTTATAAAAAGAAGAATGTGTATTTATATTTTATAGCAGAACTGAAAGTTCTCGCAAATGGACCATAAAAATAAATTGACATTATGTTTATTAATTAGATTAATGATAATGTTAAATTCTAACGAACAAAATTTTTAACAATAGAAATTTCTCTGTAAAATTTAATCAATATAATGTAATAAAAGACTCAAATTATTATTATTATTATTATTATTACGCAACATAAATAATTAGAGGAAATTTATACTAATTATAATCACTTTCCACTAATTCAAATTTAGAGAGTTAAACACAAATTTCCTAATACATATATAACATTATTGTTAATAAGTTAATATTCTAAAACGTTACACATTTATATAAAAAATATTTGCCAAATAATTTTTTTTTTTTAAACAAATAAATATTAAATTCACTCTTGAGACAAATATATGTTTTTTTCTCTATGGATGCAGAAAACTAAATGTCCATATAGAGAGCGTAGGCGATATGTAAAGAATTGTCGGGACTTCGTTTCTTTAATTTTTTTTTTTTTTTTATCACTGTCATTGTTCTTTGATATTCGTGGAAGAGTTATTCGTTTCCTCGGATATTTACCTATATGCCGTGTGTACATTGTCAGTGCGTGTGAAGTGCGTCACGTAGGAGAAATGCAGTTAGACGTCCCACACGACATACACGAGTCTCTCAGAGACATGAACCTACGAGAATATTCTGTCACTGCAAACAATGGCTTTTCCATGAATATGACACTCCACATGTCTGAATTGAATAGTAATTGAACAAAATCGAACAAATTTGTCTATTTCAATTCACCACATTAATAATATTAAAAAAATTAATTAATTTATTATTTATTATATTATTATTTTATTTTTTATTATAAAATGAAAAAAAAATTATTTAAATCAAAAATATAATTTATTTGAATTAAAAAAATATTTTTTTTTATCTCTGGGTGTAAGGAGGGAAAGAAGCGCAGCGATTGGCTACCCCCACTCTTGCTATGCAGCGCACGCAGAGTACGAGACAAAGAAACCGAAACTAGCGCCACTAAAATGTAACGCTAGTCCGGACTTCTAATATTTTTTTTTTTTAGAAATCTCTCTCAAGGTTTAATTGTTATCTAATATAATAATTATTTATAGAGAGGGTCCAGTTCAACCCATATTAGAAGAATCGAATTTTTTTAAAAAAAATACAATAAGAGGGCGGCATTATAACCTTTCTTTATTATAATAATAATAACAAATAACTAGGTCACCTTGTCGGAGTTTTTTTTTTTTTTTTTGCAACATATATTATATCGGATATAAGGAAACTGAAACCGATGCAAGCACGACACACAGCACACGTGGCTTGAAAATCCGGTTTCAGAAAAAAGACACGATCTCAGGGTCCCTTATGGTCCCCAAACTTCCAGGAATCATTCGTTTTAACCATTTAAGATTTTAAACAGACGACGAGGTCTGCAATAATTTTTAACACTTGGTCTTCGAATCTTTTTTATTCTACATCCCAAATATAATATGGTTAAAACATTTTCAAATGTCGAAATAAGAATTTTTAATAAATTAAGAACAACTTTTTAATGGAGAAAAAAAAATGCAAAGAAAAAAAATTTTAATTCTAATGTGATTTTTATGTTTTCAAATTTTTAAATTAATCAAACAATAGCAATAATGGGGTTATTTACCTTAAGATTTCTTTGGAAAAAAAATTTATGAGAATTATAGTTCCATTTAAGGTAAATCGTGTTCTACTTGTCAAGACCCTACGTGAGAATAAGTTGAACCGTTTATTTAATACGTGTCTATATTTCTTGTTAACATTCTTCAGACTTTAGAAAACTAGTTCGTGGGCACCAGGAAATTTCATATACACATCAGGTTAAACAAGCATTTCAATTATACAATTTCTTAAATAAAATATAATCAACATAAAATTGTCATAACTTCTGGTCAAATTTTTTTTATTTTTCAATTTTCAGATTACGTATATTCATCACAGACAACCACTTTTCTTTATCCAATTTATACTACTCTGTCACTATTATTTATTATTATTATTATTATTATTATTTTATTTTTTATATTATTATTACTTTATTTTTTTTTATCAGGGAAGCCAAACAGCCGCACGTTTTCTTTTATCTAAAATAAAAAGAAAAATATATTTAAAAAATATTGTATAAAATACTTTAAAAAAAAAATTATATTTTTTATAACAAAAAGATAATATAATAAACTATTATTATAATTAAAAAATATTATATTTCTATTGTACACGGAAAGAAAAGGAATGGTTGGGCCAACCATAGGTATTGATAAATACGTCCCATCAATATTATATGGTTACCACAACCATATCTTTAGTTGATACAACCATAGTATGGTTGGCCTAACCAAAGGTTAGGTTGTCACATCAAAATGACGAAAAATTGCAAATTTGATGTGTCAACCTGACCTTTGGTTGCGCCAACCATACTATGGTTGTATCAACTAAAGATATGGTTGTGGTAACCATATAATATTGATGGGACGTATTTATCAATACCTATGGTTGGCCCAACCATTCCTTTTTCTCCGTGTATTGTAAATTTTTTTTAAAAATTTGTCCCTATAATTTCTTTTTATAATTTATTTACGTACTTTGATAAGCCTTTAGAGCTTGCCCATTTGAAGCCCAAAAAATAAGTAAAATTGCCATTATGCAAAATGTTGAAAAAACTTTCATCGTTGTTGCGAGAATATTTTTGTGACTATTTTGAAAAAAAAATGTCTCGCTTTTTTAAACACTCAAATTTAGGGGTTTCTATTTTGTAAAATTTATCGTTATCTATGTAATTTAATGCTTTGTTGTTTTTACAAAAAGTCTTTATTACAAAAAAAGTAATTGTCATACGGCTTTTAAATATAAAGATAATAATTTTTTAGTTCTATTTTTTTCTAGTAATTTAAAATGTTAAATGTCCCACATTATCATAAGATAATAAAAAAAGGAACTAAAAAAATTATTCAATAACTGAAATAAAGTATTAAATTTTTTTTTTTTTGAAAAGCAAATTGAAATCAAAAATAAAAAAAAATGAAAAAATTGAAAACAATTTGTATGAATTATATTAAAAATGAACTGCAGATGCTACAAAAGTAGGCAATATATTATATTATTACTAATCAACATCTTTTAATAATTTACATAAACCCACACTATTTTTCATGCATTAAAATCCATCAACATTTTACAGGAAATGTATAAAGTTAAAATTACCCACGTTTATTGGAGAAAATAGAATTCTGAAACAATATAATGAATCCTTTCGTCACCTTCTTATGTTACTTAATGTTTATTGCACAATAAAACATTGTACAACAGAAAAATTTTTTCTATATAACAAATTTTTTTTATATATCGTCCGCATGTGTATATTTATTTCTTTCGTAGGCATTTGATAACACAAGGACATTTAATTGATTCAAAAGTCAATGACCTAAGATATTGTTTTAAATAAAATTTTTTATTTTTGCCTATAAAAGTTATATATCTTTATTTAAATTTTTTAGTTTAAAAATAAATAATAATTTTAAATTTAATTTCATAATAAGTTATTTATTTATTTATTTATTATTTAAAAAAATTATTTATTTTATTATTTTATTTTAATTTAAAAAAATGTCTTATTATAAATTATTTATTTTCTTTGTGCAATATTTTTCTCTACTAATAATATATAATTTTTTTTCCGGTTGATAAGAAATTTGTTTTTTTATCATAGACAATAATGAGAAAGGCCAAAGTTGATAATAAATAAATTTATAATAAAAAAAAAGTATTGAGCGTGAGTATATAAAGACAAGTAAATGTTTTTTTTCTCAATATTCTGCTTTTGAAGTTACATTATAAATAAATCAACAATGAAAGTTTATTCAACACTTTTTGTGGCAACAATTTTACTTGTTTGCTGGGCAATTATGGGAGAGGCAGCTGCTCCTCTAGCTCCAATAAGTAAGTAAAATAATTCAATTTATAAAATTTATAAATTATATTTTAACAATAATTGTAAGTAAAAGAAAAAAAATTTGTAATGTTTGAATTTTGTGATAAAATGCAAATTTTTCATTTAAGGCAGAGAGAAACGTGCTCCATCATGATTGATGTCTCTTAGAAAATTTAGCAAGTTTTAAATTAAATGTAAATCCAACACTAAGTTACTTCATTGTATAATAATATCGAAAAATATGATAAATAAACTGCTGAATTGATTGTATTTTATAATTTTATTTTTAATTTAATTTAATGATTAAAATTTTACTTTAATTGAAACAATATATTATTTTATATAAACAGAGGCCTGATATAATTTGAAAACGATTATTTTTCCAAATAGATTTATTTATTTTTCAACTTGATAAAAAGTTTCCTTAAAACGTTTAAAATAATTTGTTTTAAATTATTCTTTTATCATTAAACAATAATGAAACAAAACCAAGGTTGTAGTTATTTAAATTATTAAAAGTATAAAAAGCTAAGAACAATTTTTTTTCAATATTTAACAAAAAATTTTAAGTTACCTTAAATAAATCAACAATGAAAGTTTATTCAACACTTTTTGTGGTAACAATTTTACTTGTTTGCTGGGCAATTGTGGGAGAAGCCATTCCTTGGGCTCCATTACGTAAGTGACAAAAAGAAATTTTTTAATTTCTAAAATTATATTTTTTAAATTGTAACAAAATTTCCAATTACTTAATTTAACTAAACTAAATTTAACTAAATGTTAAATTTATAAAAAAAATTACATTTTCGTGACAGTGTTTTTTTTTTTTAATTTCAGAAAGAAGAAAACGTATGATCTAATTCAGAATAAGAATGACAAAATGATAAATTTTCAAAATTTGATATAAAAATGTAATACTATCAATTAAATAAACTGTTAAATTAATTGTATTCTAATTTTAAGGAACATTTGTCGAAAAAAAAATTCGGTCAAATTATTGAACAAAAGATTTTTCTCTGCTTTGAACTACTTTCACTAATTGAATATTAATTTATCAAATCAATTTAAATGATTTCGTGTATGATTAATAAATTTCATAAAATTCTCTAGTCATTTCCGGTTTAGTTTATACTCTCATTGATGAAGAGAAAAATGATGAAATATCAATAAACATTGCGTTAAAGTAAAAGCATTATTATTTTAATAACAAATTTAGAATAAGAGTGACGTTTTTCCTTTTATTCTTCAATTTTTGAAAATTAAAGCCATCTGTTATTTTTTTAAAGTTTCAAAATGAAGATTTCGTTTCATAAAAATCTAGTAATTTTTGTTTCAAGAAAAAAAATTGTTTTCAAATTTAATAAAACAATACAATATAAAAATAATAAAAAATAATATTAAAAAATAATGCTATAAACGTTATTTTTTAAATCTTTGGAATAAAATTTTAAAAAAGGAAAAATAATCTAAAAAGTTATAAAATTTATATTTTTTAAGGACGATATTTTGTTTTTAACTAAATCAACTTTCACTCAGAAAGCTCTAACTTTCGAAATTTTGATCAATACAACGAATATGTATAGAAACAAAAGAATTGAAAAAGTAATTTAATTTTTTCAAAAATTGGAAAGAAACGCTATAAAATGGTTTTTATTTTCTTATTTTAACTCGCTTATCAGATTAATTTAATAAAATTTCTTTTGTGAAAAATTTTTTTAATTGTGTATAATTAATACTAATTAGCAAATAATAATAAAAATAAAAATAATAATAATAATAATAATAATAATAATTATAATAAAGAAAGAAATTAAAGAAAGTCGAAATTTCGAGAGAAGATGAAAATTATAACGAAAAAAAGCCTGAATACTTTTCCTTCTTAATCGAGCCAAAAATAATAATTATCTCTCTATAAATATACAATTCATAAAATTGCCGAGCTGGAAGATACATACAATCTTATGCAAGAAACTCATATATGCGTATTTGTCGCATAACACACTCGCTTTGGCATTCACTTTAAGGTTAAACTCCTGTGACATTTTGGATGACTTTCACCCGAGAGCTGCTTTCTTCGTTGTTTTCGTTTCGATTTCATTCGACACGAGAGTGAGCAACAGGGTGCGGTCTTTAGCACTCTTATTGCATTTATTAGACTATGCACTACTGGAAACAAATAAACGCTATATTGCTATACTTTATTTTTTCTTTTTTTACGATTCAAAAGACAATGAGGACAAATATTATTATTACTCTCTCACAATGCGATTGACCGTGACACAAAATTCAACTTCAAAGAACAATTTCCAAATCAAAAAAAAAAAAAAAAAAAAAAAACCCAAATATATTTTTATATTGACAAAATATTATTATTTACCTCAAATAATCAAAATAATTCACTCAGAAAAAAATTTGTTTGAAACAACTAAATTGTTGGTTGAATTAACTATGTATTGATATAAAATTAACCAAACTTTTAGTTGAATCAATAAAAAATTTATTTGGCCCCATCAAATTATTTCTTGATATAAATTTATTTAAAATAAACCAAACGTTTATTTAGATCAAATAAATATTTATTTGAATGTTATGAAATTTTTTTGAAATCAAATAAATTTTTTTTTTTTTTTGAAACAACCAAAAAATTGTGTTAATATAAAAAAATTATATATTTGATTTAAATAAAGAATTTTCTCTAAGTGAATTTTTATTTGAATAGCCAAACAACTTTGATTCTTAATTTAATTCCTAACCAAACTTTGACAATAATTTTTTTCTACAAAACTAAATAATTCCAAAATTCGATTGAGACAAACAAAAAAAATTTGTTTGTGTTTGAAATAATTTTTTTTTTTGTTACAAAACAATATTTTAGAAACCTATATTTATATAGAGTGGAAAAAATAGAAAATAAAGATGATTAATGAAAATTGAATGCTAAGAATGTTTAACATATTTATTCAAACTATCTGTAAATATACATATATGATACAAAAGTTATATATTTTAATGCGTTAACTTTCCCCCGAGAAATTCGATACTTTCTCGTATTTGTAGCAATAAGACTGGACCCAAGACAAATGCCATAGATATATATTTAATCTTCTCTAATAATAATAAGAAATTTAGTTGACAATTGTACAACTTTTTTTGACCCTAAAATTTTTTTTGGCTCCAACCAAAAAAATAGAAATATCAACAACAACATAATGGATATAGTGTATAGAAAATGATAAATACGACCGCGGGAAAGTAGAGAGAGAGAGAGAAAGAGAGATAATTTTGTGGCATTTGAGAAAAGTTGGTTGTAACACCTGAATTTATAATTATGTGGGAAGGAAAGAGATGAGGGGACTCGTGGACCGGAATGCGGCATCAGCATCCAAGGAGAACCACTTTGGTACTGCACCCTAGAAATTTCGCGTTCTCGCACGTCTATTCAACACGAAATGTTCGCGTGCACTCTCCGCGGGTGTGTTTTTCTGCACACATACATATATATATATATATATATATATATATTAGATCCTTACACCGCACACTGAATATTTAGTTATTTCAATTTCACCAAATAAATTTATCAGAAATATTAAAAAAAAAAATTTTTTTTAATTGTAAAAAATATTAATAAAATGTAAGAAAAAATTGTAAAAATAATAAAAATATTCATAAATCTTGTTAAAAAAGAATTAATATTTAACTCCTAATATGGGAGTTAAATGTTAACTCCTGCTTTTTAAGTGTAAATAACAGTATTTAAAAAAAATAAGATTTATAGATACTGAAAATTTTCTTTCCTGGTGTTTATATTTCTCATGAGTTGTATAATATTTTACCCAGTATTTTTTTTATTTGCGATCGCATAAATTATTTATATTTCAATTTTTGTTTTTCTCTATAAAACATATACACTTGTCATCACGATATATTATTTATTAATTCAATAAACACCGTTTGCAAAACTTGTAAATCTGCGAATATCTTGAAATATTCGAGATCAATTGCAAATTATTCCGTGAGAAAGAAAGAGAGACAGAGAGAAAGAGAGGAGAGATCTAATTAATGCACCGAGGTTATTTAATATACAAATGTCTATTAAATCACCTCGTTGATCGTCTGACGTGTCGTTTGACATTTATTACTCGTTGCTAATACAATGCTATATGCAATACCTTCGTTCAAAGACCTAAAACACACATTGTAAGAAAAAGTTGATTGCATCACAATCATTGGGTTCAAAGAACTTATTGTCTACAAGATTCTATTATGTTTCTCTCTACAAACATTTATAGTTTGTTATTTATCTTCTATATCTATTATGTATATATACTTATTTTCAATTTTATTTACAAGTTTATATACACACCCAGAAAAAAGGTAATCTCATATTAAGAGGAAAATAAAATAATTAAATTATAAAAAAGAAAAATTAGTTTTTTGAAAGAAAAAATATAAATAGAATTTTCCTCTTGATTCAGAGTTTAAAAAATTAAAAATTGAGAGAATTAATTTAACAATTTATTCTTTAATTTAGTATAAGAAAAAAATTTATTTAATTCAAATAATCGATTACTTGACTATTTATTAAATAAATATTTTTAAATAATTATTATTTAAGTCAATTAAATGGTATTTGTTTTAAATACAAAAATTATTGATTCAAATACAATTTATTTAATTTAAATAAAAATTATTTGGTTCAAGTAAATATTTATTTATTAATTTATTTAATAGTCAAGTAACAAATTATTTGAATTAAATTTTTTATATTCTTGAAATGAGAATATATTTTTATCTATTTTAGAATACTTTAATAAAATTTATTCCTAAATTTATTATATGCTACTTTTAAAATAAGAATATATACTAAAACGAAGATTATTTTCTCATAATTAAGAATATACTCTTATAATTAGAGTAAAATTAAATTTTTAAATAAATTTAATTATAAAGTATTGTAAAATAGCTGCCAATATATTTTCAATATAAGAATAATTTTTTCCATATTAAAAAAATTTGAATTTGAAGAATTTTTTTTTTTTTTTTTTGAAAATCAAGACATTTTGACCAAGAAAACAAGAAAAAACGACATTTATCTGACATTTGACGATGCCGCAATGATCGTGGCGTGCAAGTAATAAGAGATCTTGGATTCTTTTTACATCTTGGGCATTACTATTTATCTTTTGCCGCCTTAAACTGAAAGTCAAGGAATTTCTTTCTTTCTCTCTCTCTCTGTCTCTTTTTTAGCGTCTTTAAAAGAACAGTGCGAAAACCATTTTAATATAATTATTACTTTTGCTTCCTGCCACCAACTGGTTTTACCAGAACAATTTCGTCAAATATATAATATAACCAATCTTCTATATATAACATTTACATAATTTACTTCCAAATATTGAACAAAATATTTTTTAAATTATTATTTTAATTATTATTTAAATATTATTTAAATTATTATAAAACTTTCAATCAGTTTTACAAAAAAAAAATAATAACTTAAAAACATTTAAAAATAATTTTTACAAAAAAATTAGATACTCGTGAGCTATCATTTTTTTCATTATCAAGTTTATAAATTATATATATATGAAATTTGAGTGATCGAGTTTTAATTATGAGAAATTGCATTGTATTTTACGAGTGAGTTTTTCGCATTTGAAATTCATTAACCTAGTTTAAATTAACATCTCACTGTTTTACATTGTGGGAGAAAATTAACGATGCATTAAGAATCTCATTAGAAAAGATCGTTCCGTTCTAAATGAAACATCGGTCAATCGTTTTGTGATTAACTTTATAATTTGGAAAAATAGGTAAAATTTCACATTTTTTTGAAAAACATAATAATGAACAATTCCTTTTTTTTATATATAAAACTTAAAACTTTCTTTACAACTTTTTATTTCTATTTTTATATCCTTTTCTTTTCACCTATTTTTCCAATTTTTTTGTTTAATTAAAATTTTTAGATTTGAATTAAAATAGTTTTATATTTTGTTTTAAATTAAATTTTTTAATTTTTTATGTCAGATTTTTCAGGGCAAACTTTGCATAAAATTCAAAAGAAAATAAAAAATTTTCTTATAATATATCTCAGTGTAAGGGGAATAAAAATTTCATAAAGTAAAATTTCAGGTTTTTCAGGGCAAACATTGTATAAAATTCAAAAATAAAATAAAATTTTTTTTATAATATACATCAGTGTAAGGGGAATAACATTTTCATATAGTAAAATTTCAGGTTTTTCTGGGCAAACATTGTATAAAATTCGAAAAAAATAAAAAAATTTCTTCTAATATATCTTAGTGTAAGAGAAATAAAATTTTTATATAATAAAAATAATGTATAATATTAATAAATAAAGAAAACGTTCGTTGTCCCAGTTTCCGTTCATTTTAAAAAAATTTCTAACATTGATAAGTAAATTTATTGTCAATTGCATTTTATTATTATTATTATTTACATGTACCATAATGATTTATTTTCCCAAACAGATTGATGTTAAAAAAAGGATTAATAATTGAAAAAAAATATTAAAACATGTTTGTTTCATCATTAATGTTAAAATGAACGGAAGTTGGGTCAACAACGGAATAATAAAAAATTTTCACACAATTCTGAAAAAAAGAGTAATTAATAAAAAATTAAAAAGATAAAACTATCATTGTTTACCACAACGATATTTAACTGAAAATAATGGTCAATTAAACAAGTACAAAAAATAATATTTAATTTACTAATTATAAAGTAAAATTTGACAACATAGTGAAATAAAGAATAAAATTTTTATATAAATATTTTCACTGGTACTCCAGTTACTTGTTTTCTTTTTACTTACTTTTTTCCTCTACTTTACCCGATTTTCCTACCTATTGCTATATTTAAAACGAACACAAATGCCTATTTTACCCGAATTTTCTACCTATATTTATATTCTAAACGAAACTAATATCGCCCAGGTGCAAATTACCTACACTAGGGTTAACGTCCCGGGACGCAACCGTCACCTGAGCGATCTTTCCTGAAAGGAAAACTTTTAATTAGTCCATTATTAAAATTATTAAAAACTTTTACTTTTAAAATTCCATATGGATTAACTTTTAATTTATATAATTAAATATAAAGTTTAATATGCAAAACAACAGAAAGCAAATATTGAATATGCAAAATTGTTACATCTATATGATTAAAAAATTTTAATTTTATTTTAATTTATAGAAAAAAATTACTTTGAGTCACAAAAAAAAATTACAATACATTAAAAAATTTAAACAATAATTATACAGTATAAATAACATACATATAATATAAACAATAACAAAACATTGACAACAATATTAATTTATGTAGTATTAAGGAAGTAATCCACAAAGCATGTAATACTTTAGAGTTTGGGGAGTATTAAAAATTTTGGAAAGGGGGTAAATTTCCCAAAATATCACATGCTTTTTTTAGATGACTCCTAAAAAATTCTACAAAATAATACATATTGTCAATGGTATCACTATGTTGTCAGTATTCCTTCCCTGTTTATATACATTTTGAACATTTTGGAATTTGAAACATTTTAAATATTTAAACATTAAATTATAGCAAAATTTATAAATCAAAAATACTAAATTTTGAAATTAATATCTAAAAAAAATTAATTTTCCATTTATAAATTAATTTATTCCATTTGAATTTACGTATGAAAGAAAGATAATAATATGAACTGTCTCAAAAACAGGGAAGGGGTTAAATTAAAAAACGACTCACCGATCGGCGATCCCACGTTGAAGCAATGAATACATTGCCTCTACCTTGGCTTCTTCTTGGACCACCCTCGAGATCCCTGTCTCTTCATGCACTTCTGCACAGGTCGAGGGGTATGCTATCGGTAAAAAATAAAAATAAAAAAATAGACTACATTTTTGAAAAATACGATAGCACGCAGGGGCCACTTTTCTTCGTCCACATCCTTCCTTCCTTCTTGTCTTTATGAAACTGAAAAATAACAAAATAAAATAAATTACACTCTTGTTGGATATGCAATAAATTATGTTCAGGATTTTTAAAACTGTTACTGTCTTTATTAATTAATTACAAAAGAAATAACTAAATTGAATTAGACATTATGCAAATTGTAAGGAATTTTGAAATTAATTTCAAAAATCTTTGTTCATAAAATTAACAGCCATTAATAAAAGACTCACCACTTTAAATATCTTCCATATGATTTAGAGATACGATGACAGCATAATATCCTCTTTTTGAACACATGAAACCACACTAATCTGGAACAACTGTCTGAAAAAATAAAGAAATAATAATTCAGTATGTTATAATAATATGTAATTATTAATAATATGATATTCATAATTAGACGATTCGGATGCAATTTACATTTTGTACTGATTTTTAATATCAGTCTTATAAATAATTATTTTTCTACTTTTTAAATATGATAAAAAATAAATATTTGTCAGCAAAAAATTAATAACATTTTTAAAAAAACGGACAAATGCGAGTACAACTCGCAAAAAAAACCTAGAATTCAAACACAAGTCAAATTTATTTGGAATACAAATATAAATTTAAAAAAATATTACAATAAAGAACAACTAAAAAAAAAAAAGTTACCAATGATTTCTACAACAAATGATAACAACTAACTAAAAACTACATGCACAAATTACCAATGATTTCTACAACCATCGGCAACAACTAAAACTACAAGCAATGTTACCAATGATTTCTACAACCATTGGTAACAACTAAAACTACAAGCAAAGTTACCAATGATTTCTATAACCATTGACAACAACTAACTAAAAACTACATGCACAAATTGCCAATGATTTCTACAACCATTGGCAACAACTAAAACTACAAGCAAAGTTACCAATGATTTCTACAACCATTGACAACAACTAACTAAAAACTACATGCACAAATTACCAATGATTTCTACAACCATTGGCAACAACTAAAACTACAAGCAAAGTTACCAATGATTTCTACAACCATTGGTAACAACTAAAACTACAAGCAAAGTTACCAATGATTTCTACAACCATTGACAACAACTAACTAAAAACTACATGCACAAATTACCAATGATTTCTACAACCATTGGCAACAACTAAAACTACAAGCAAAGTTACCAATGATTTCTACAACCATTGGTAACAACTAAAACTACAAGCAAAGTTACCAATGATTTCTACAACCATTGACAACAACTAACTAAAAACTACATGCACAAATTACCAATGATTTCCACAACCATTGGCAACAACTAAAACTACAAGCAAAGTTACCAATGATTTCTACAACCATTGGTAACAACTAAAACTACAAGCAAAGTTACCAATGATTTCTACAACCATTGACAACAACTAACTAAAAACTACATGCACAAATTACCAATGATTTCTACAACCATTGGCAACAACTAAAACTACAAGCAAAGTTACCAATGATTTCTACAACCATTGGTAACAACTAAAACTACAAGCAAAGTTACCAATGATTTCTACAACCATTGACAACAACTAACTAAAAACTACATGCACAAATTACCAATGATTTCTACAACCATTGGCAACAACTAAAACTACAAGCAAAGTTACCAATGATTTCTACAACCATTGGTAACAACTAAAACTACAAGCAAAGTTACCAATGATTTCTACAACCATTGACAACAACTAACTAAAAACTACATGCACAAATTACCAATGATTTCTACAACCATTGGCAACAACTAAAACTACAAGCAAAGTTACTAATGATTTCTACAACCATTGGCAACAACTAACTAAAAGCTACAATGAAAGTTACCAATGATTTCTACAACCATTGGCAACAACTAAAACTACAAGCAATGTTACCAATGATTTCTACAACCATTGACAACAACTAACTAAAAACTACATGCACAAATTACCAATGATTTCTACAACCATTGATAACAACTAAAACTAATCACTATACTAAAGAAAAAAATTACATACAAAAATTTCACAACCATGCAACCCTAGGTTTCTGCTCGAGTGGAATTCGCATTTGTCCGATTTTTTAATTAATGTTACATTAATATACCTTGATAACTTTTACTACATTTTCTAAAAACCTGAGATCAAAAATCTACATTTTTACAGAGTTTAAGGACTCTAGGGCAAATATAATAAACTCTAGTATAACTCTCCATTTGGTCGAATTTTCTGTTTAATTTATTATCCTTAATATAATCAATTTCAATTTGGTTTTTTATATTTTGTGACGACTACATGTAAAAATTTACTATTCTACTGATTTTTAGCCTTCTAGGTCAATATAATGTGTACTAATTTTGAGCCTACTATGTCAAAATAATTTCATTCTTAGGGGGGACACGCATATCTGTTAATTAAATGTTAATCAACTTACTTTCATCTGCGACTCAGCAATGCCAGATCTCATCCAGGAGCAGCTCCGCAACAAACACCTTTTCTCCAAAGAAACGGACACCTGAAAATTGAAAAAAAACAACTATATTAGAAACATACAAACAAAAGTTAGCATATTTTTTTAATTTGTCATTTTCTAGAAACATCAAATATTTCCCTAATTTTTACATATCAATTAAAATTTCCTAGCAACTTTTTCCAAAAAGAATTAATTCTCCTTTTGATTCTTCTATTGTTTTATTTTCCTCTAAAAATTAATTCATACTTGTTTTAATTAAATTTTTTACAAAATATAATTATTTAATTGAGAAATTAATTATTAAATAATAAAAAAAAAACGGTTTTAAGTTTCAGAAGTAAAAAGAGAAGGAGAATCGAAAAAAAAGAAATTGGGCGACAATTAGGAGTCATCTCGTGCATTAATGCGAAATGTCTTATGCAGTAAATGCTATTTCAACGGCAGTATACATATAAGTTGGAAAAGTGAAGAAAAAGAGAAATAGACAGAGAGTGACAGAGAGGGATTCTCAATGTAAATTATAAGTTGAGACCACTTTGTATGTCGAGCAACGCCAAGTGACGTGAACTGATACTTTCTACTGGAAATTGTAAATAAATAGAGAGACGAATAGATATCACAAGAATTCATGCATCGTAGACTTTATCTCCCAAGAGAAAACTTTATTTAAAAAAAAAGAAAAGTAAAAAGTAGAATAAAAAATTTCATTTTCTATATGAAATAATTTCACACTTTAAACAAAAAGTTTACTTTTAGCAAGAACCAATTTAAAACAATTGTTTTCATGATCGAAAAATAATTAAAAATTATAGAAAACATAAATATCTTCTCATCTTTTAAAAGAAAAAAAAAATCTCATTTGGAAATCATTACGAAGAGATCTCGAGACGTGCGCAGACACTTTGCCTCCTTTGATCAGTTTCAGATAAAATCAATCAATTGAAGCTAAATTTATTTTGTGTTGCAACCGGACTGAGTAATTTTATAACGTCAATGCCCTCTAATCTGATGATATATCTGACACTTTAGGTTTTGTTAAAATCATAAATTATAAATAAATACAATTATATTCGTCTGTTACAAATTATAAACAAATATAATCTTTCTTTTAAAAAATAAGACAACCAAAAATTTTCAAACAATAACAAAGCAAGAGCGAAATCCTAATTTTCTAAAATGGAAAAATTTTCTAACAAATTTTTTTTTTTAAAAAATAATTCACTATTGAACAGAATTTACTATTGTCTTACTTTTTTTTTATTTTCGATCATCTCATTGAACCTGATAAGAATGAACCGAGACAACATTTCCTTTGAATAGATTTCACGTACGTAAAGAAATAGAAACATAGCCAACAGTTTGTACAAAAAAAAGAATTAGAAAAGGATAGAGAATTATTTAGTATTCGAGACATTATAAACGATTGTCGATGACAACGTAAGGTGTCATCAACCTCACACTTTTGTTGATGCTAAAACTTCATTAATACACAGGTTTATCAATTTTCTCTTCAATTTCATATTATCTCATCAAACAAACAAATTTTCTCTTCAGTTTAATAAAAATTATTATAAACTATAATTTTGTAAAATAAATTATTATTTTCGCTACATGTATAAATATTTAAAGAGAATAGTTATGTCATTTAATTGGCCAATTCACGCAATCCAAGAGCGAAAGTTTATAAACTTTGCAAAAGTCAAGAAATTTTTTTTATTATACTAAAAAAAATATTCTAAAATTGAGAATATATCATTGACACCTGTTTTAGAATTTTTTTTAGTGCTATTCTTGAAATGAGAGATCAAATAATATATTCTAATAAAAATATTTACAATTTCTAACTATTTTCAAATTGTTAAAAAAAATTTCAACAACAAAAAAATAATAATAAAAATGAGTGTAATATTTTTTAGGGCAATATTTTTTTTTCTTATTGCTACATTATTTGTTTTGGAAGAATTGAGATCAGAGCAAAGCAACTGTTAAATCTGTATATTACATATACTTTCACTCTCGCAAGATGAGCTATCAGATTATGTAGAGCCAAAGCAGGTCTCTTCTTTCTCGCCTTCACGATTTTAATTTTTTTCTCTTCTATATACATATATACAAACGTCGCTTCTCCGGTCATATTATGTAATGTACTAGATATTACCTCAACGCCATAGTAAGACGAATACAGTAGCATTAATGGTGGTTAATATCACACCGCAAAACAAGTCAACTGCGAGAATTTAGTCGCGAGAAATCATGATAAATTCAATTTCTCAACAATTTACAAACAAAACTTAATATTGCGCATTAAAATTCATCAAAATTCTAGACCTCAAAGTAAGACGTTGTAACGTCAAAAAAAAAAAAAAAAATTCTTAGCCCATTCATATCGGACTAAATATATATAATAAGAAATCAATATTATTTTTTTAAATAAAAAAGAAATGTTCATCAGTGTCAATTTTCTTAACCTTTTTGTAGGAGTGAAAGACGGATTTCCAAATCATGTGAACTTTAAAAGTGAAAAAAAGGCTTATTTGCATTTCCGAGACTTACGAAATAGTTACGCCCGTCTCGAAAGACATCAATGAAATATTCTATTTTGTTGGAATTTGAATAAAGAGATGCCTTTCACTTTTCAATTTATATACCAATCCGTATAATATTCCTCACATTAAGCTAGATTCATCTAAACGATTAAATTATTTATAAAATCTTCATTGACACATATGCACTCTTCGAGAAATATATTTCAAAATCACCAATACAAACTGAAATTAGCATTTTCATGAAAATTACAACTAATTAACTTTTATAAGTTAGTTAACTTTATATTTCTTATCTTAATCTTTGAGAATTAAGATAAAATTTCAATTTTTAAATTGGTAAAATCGAACATAACCTTTTTTTATAGAATTGACAAACCCCTTGAACAATTGCAACAAAACCGTTACCCGGAAGGTATTTATTCTTTTGTCATCCGGTCAGTTAAACATATAACCTTAATCGCGTCGCACCTGCAGAGGATTCTTTATACGTGTCATCGATGCCAATGTTCCTTTCAAGACCAATTACGTTATTCAGGCTATCTGACGTGATTTTTAAACGAACGGTACTTCTTTGACTATAAGGATGTATCAATTACAATACGTTTGCAATTCCTATTGGATTTTGTTCTATACAATAAATATTTACAAGCATTTTTTTCTTCCTAATAAACGAGATGAAAGAATCAAAACTCTAAAATCAGAAACATTTCTGTTGTGCTAAACAATTTCACCTTCGAAGTATAGATATTAATGAAGTTCTTCCGCAAGTCAGAATTATAAAGAGCCTGTTCGAATTATTCAAGAAACTGGATCGCAAGCAAGTGAGAAAGTTCCGTTGTTGAAAGTGTCACGTACTTATATACATTCTGCGTATTTACCTTGTATATTACATCGTCCTTGCTCTTTCATCTCGTCTCTCCTTCGAATCCTGATTATATCTCATACTATCCCAGCATATCCAATGTCACTTCATGGACCCAAGTGACCTTCAAATGAAATTCCAACTTTTTTTTCTTCTTTAAAAAGTACTTTTTCGCGAACCAATATAATCAAGGACAAACTCTTTTTGCTTTCTCATTTTTGGAAATTTCAACGAAACAAAAATAATGATAATATTTAATCCAACTAACCAAATATTCCTTTTTTTGAAACAAACAAAAATCTGGAAAAATTCCCAATTTCCTCTTTTTAATCTAACAAGCAATCAAAGAACAAACATCGAATTCCTGAATTAATTTAATATTTCAACTATTCTGATGAGTAATCATGAAAAATCGAGAGAATTTTGAGAGTATATTTTTACTAAAGAAACCTATCAAGTATAAGAAAATTCAAAATATCACAAAGTTTTTTTTTTTTTTTTTGAAAATCAAATCTATAGAAGAAAAATATATTATATAAATTATATAATAAAAAAATTGTCATAAAATTAATAAAATATATATTTTAAAAAGTTATAAAAGGTACCAATAAAAGTGGATTTTATAATTCGAAAAATGTTATAAAGTATCAATTAGAAATACTCAGCTAATATAAAAAAGAAATTTCAAATTTTACATAACACATATAAATATGTATCAAAATTATTTCCAAAAAACTTGAATAAGTTAAAAAGATTTACATCAAATTTAATGACAGAAAAATTTCATGAAATTTTCTCTAATACATAAAACAATCGAGTAGATAAAAAATCACATGTATAGAAATATTGTACCAACAATAATAATACTAATAATTAATAATATTAATTAATAATAATAATAACAATAAAACTAATCTGATATAGAAATTTGTTACTATTTCTAAATATTTTTTCAGTTCCCACGTTTTTCTATAGGAAGAATTAAAAAAATATTGTAAATGAATTGAAATATATATTTTAAGAAAAATATAATTTACCTATTAAAATTTCGCAAATGATTTATTGTTATATAATTGATGACCTAATCGATGTAACTCTTTAATTTAATTATTATGTGCAACAGGAATTATTCGAAGGAATTGTCCTTCAAACTGCTTTCAATGCACGTATTATTATAACATCATAATCTCTTCATCAAGAATTTTTATAATTATAAATGAAGTTCTTTTTTTTTTTTACAAAAAAATAATTGAATACTTAATATAGTTCAAAAATACTTAAAATTTGAAAAATTATGTATTCAATTGTTTTTTTTTCTTAATATTTATTTTAGCCCGTAGAAATATTAGAACAAACTATTTGCAAATAATAATAAATATAATATTTATTTTGTAAAATAATTTCTGGATATGGACACGGCGAATCAATAATTTTACTCTCCAAAATGACCTTCGCCTCTTCCACTCTCTTTTGCTACAGAAACTACATCTCGATTGTTTTTCTTTTCGAATACTGGAATTACCAGAATTTGATATTTCTAAATATTATAAAGAAATGAAATTCTTTATATATTTAAGAATAATTTCTTTTCTTTATCCATAATAATTTTATTTTACCCAAAAAAAATCATTTCTAATTTATAAGTCATTAATAATTATTAATACTGTTATTATTATTATTATTAATATTATTATTATTATTATTATTATTATTATTATTATTTAAATATTTTAAATATTAAATACCTAACAAATTTCATATAATCCGAATTTAATATTTTGCAAATTATTAATATTTTTTTAAGATCAATGAACGCCTCCCCATTTGCTGTGAGACTATGAGTCATGAAACATGTTAATTAAAAGGATGACTAATTTTACCATAAATGATTTAACGGCAAAGAAAATAATTTTTTTTTATACAAAAAGTAAAAAAAAATTGAATTTCAAAATACATTTTAATTAAAATTCTTTTTTCCTACTATAATAATTTAACTATATATTTACTTTATATATGACACTTGATATACATTTGATTTTTGTTGTGAAAAAAAATATTGTCATATAATTATTTGAATTTGGATATTAATCGATAGCATATCTATAGCATCTGTTATATGGATATAAGCTAATATTACCATTCCGGTTTTTACATAATTTATAGATATATACATATATGTGTATTAAACTATAAATAATTTATGATTCTCTTTGGGAAATTTCATCAGAGAGTGAAAATACTGTTATTTTTAATTAACTGCCTCGTGTATATGTGTGTGTGTTTTGAAAACGATTTCTTTCACTATATTATATACGTGTTGAAAATGATATTCCTTTAGTCAATACATATTAAAGAAAAAAATCTAGCATCAATGATTTTTCAATTGAATGTTAGAAAGCTTGTAAAAAAAATTAAGGCAATCTATTATAAATAGACAAATCTTAATTTGTACTTTTTTTTGAATAATCCCAAAGAGATTTTTTTAATTACACTACAATTAAATTTCTCTAAATTTTAATATCTAGCTCTCCTTTTAATTAAAAGTAGAATTAATTTTTTTTTATAATAGCACTAAAATGTTTAAAATAGATGCTAAATGATATATTTACATATATTTTCTAAAATATTTTTTGAATATATAAAAAAAAGTTAAAATTAAAAAATTTTCACGATTATAAATACTAATAAACAAATGTTCATAAATAATAAATTTTCAGAATATTTTCTTCTTAAAACCTACGAATCTGTTTAAAAAATTCAGAACCTAATTCATCTCCCACAAAACTTGTTTTACAATCTGGTTCCACTTTTATTGCAACCAGAAATTTGAAGAAAAAGAAATCAAAACAACCAACAAATCTCTTTATAGTTAGAATGCAATTTAAAATAAAAAAAAATTCTCAAACTAAGAATATTTTTTCTAAAAGTTTTTATAATTTTTTTTTTTAATTTTTTTAAAATTAAGAATATATCCTTAACTACAGTATAGAATTAGTTCAGAATTATTTTTTCAGTAAAAACATATATTTTTAAACATAGAATATATTCTTGTTTTGAATAAAAAAAATATACTAAATTTAACAATAAATTGCGATTCAAATATTATTAAACTTGTACAAAGAATATATTTTTTACAAAAATATTTTTTTACTGAAGACATTTTACGCTTAGAATAAATTTTGTTTTCTCTCCATATAGTAAATATAATAAAATCCAAAAAGGAAACAAAAAGAAAAAGAAGAGATAGAGAAAAAGTCAAAGAAGACATGCGGCGAGACGAGCAAAAAGAGAGTTGGGACCCACAACACACAAGAGTACCTCTTCTTGAACTGACGGAAAATAAAAGGGGGGGAGAGGTGGGACTGACACGTGACCAATGACTTATATAAAGGTAAGA
This sequence comes from Leptopilina boulardi, assembly GCF_019393585.1. NCBI lineage: Eukaryota > Metazoa > Arthropoda > Insecta > Hymenoptera > Figitidae > Leptopilina > Leptopilina boulardi. Next base: position 625,822 of record NW_026137853.1, read on the forward strand.
ACCGGCAGGGCGCCAACACAGTTCTCCTTAGTAAGGGGGATATATAAAGTGTCTATTAATATTTCCATTCATTTTTTTTTTTTTGGAACTGTGTTAAGTAACAAAAAAAAAAATTTTTTTTTTTCTTACACTAGATTTAAGCCGGTAGTAGTCAGTTAATTTGCACAGAAATTGCCATGAGGACGTACGTCGTATTAGCCGCCATTCTTCTCGCCGGTACGTACATGAAAAATCATTCATCAAGGAATCAAAAATAAAAAAAAAAAAAAAAAAAAATCAACGATCAACACAACAATTGAAAACTTAGTAAATGAAAAGAAAACAAAACCAAAAAAAAAAAGTGCAACTTTAGTGAAATCAGTGTGTGATTAATTATTATGGTTTCATTATTTGTGAAAATTTCATATAAAGTGATTGTCTCGGAAAATCCAATCTTATACACAAAAAATATAATTAATTTATTTCTCAATTTAAAAATGTATACACGAAGAGACGCTACTTCATAGTGATAAAATCATTCAAATTTTTTTTTAAGTGAATCCTTTTCGTTCAATATAAGTGAAAATTGGAAATTTGAAAAAGTGGGGTCTTTTTTTCTTAATTTAATATTTTTTTCAGTAGAGGAAGGGGGGGTAATATTTAATTATAAAAATAGAACTGGAATTTAATTAATAATTAATATTTAATTCATTTAATATTATATTAATAATAAATTAATAATACCCACTAATATCAATAATAATTAATATTAAATTATTTAATGTTAAATAAAATGTGAAAAATTAAATTTATTTCACTTCTTTCGATAAAATAACTAAAATTTAGATAATTATATCGATAACTGATTAATTAATATTAATAATAATTTATGCAAATATAACAAAATATTAATTAATAGAATTTTACTTTTTCAATGTTGAACATTTTATTTTATGCAAAAAGTTTTCTCTAAACGTTAAGAAAAAAAATGTTTAAATTTATTTTTCTTTTTAATCAGTGAATCGTTATATTCTTTAATCACCTATAATATTTAATTTGAAAGTATATAATATTAAAAATGACGTACGTATAGAAGGAAGAAAAAGTAGTTGTCGTAAAATTTTTGACGATATATGTATACATATAAAAGGGAAATGAGACAAAACTAGTTTCTTTAATTATATAAATTCATAAAGGAATTGAAAGCAGTTAAATTTATATCTCTGAAAAATTATTAAAATTTAAATAATACATTTTACTCGCGTAAAACATTGTATAATAAATATTTATGTAACGCATTATGTCTTATAAACCGCGCACTACTACTGAATAACAACTATATATACACATGTCTGACAAAAATTAGTTTTTACTACTGTCAATCAAAGTTTTCAAATCACACGAGAATAAGCGAAAGACCAAAAAAAAAAAAATAATTTTTTCACTATTAAATAAAATTTTGAAAATGATTTTATTTATTTTTTTGATAAACGTTATCAAACTAAAGTTAATTATCGAGTTATTAATAAATTTATTATTAAACGCCTTTACAACGTTTAATAAGACATTCACTACTCGTCTGACTATAATTGAGCTTTACTACTTATTTTGCCTTAACTTCCATTTAAAATATATAAACAAATAAAATATATATTATAATATAATATAATAAATAATAATATAAATATAATATAATATTTAATATTAATATGTATAAATATTATACATTAGATATTTTCCACTTTTTTTTTATTTCTCTGAAAGTTTCTGCTTTCGTATATAAAAAATTTGCACTCACTCTATATAATAACTAAATGACTATTTACATGGATTTAAAATAAACTTTCATTTTTGTCAGTTTGGATTTTACGAGACAATACTTTCTACACAGAATTATAAAAACATTTTTTTTTTTAAATAGCAATTTGCATCTAAACTGCACTTCCGGATACTTAACATATATCAATGAAACCTTGATTTATTTCAAATCAAATATTTGCTTTTTAAAAATTTAATTTTTTTTTTTAATATTAAGGACAATTTTCAAAAATCAGTATTGATTAATTTGCGAAAATAATTTTCTTCATTTTCTTGGAAATAAATGCAAGTTTGCATAATAAATTATAAAAAAGTAATAAAAAAAAACACGTGTATAATAATTAATTTCACGCCGACTAATATACAAAAGATCAATGACTTGTATTTAATCGAATTGGGCAAGAATGTTTTTTTTCTTCTTCAGAATCACTTTCATTTATACCAAGAATAATAATATACAAAATAAAGGAAAAAAAAAACCAAAGCTATTTTTATTTTTAAATCATTATCACAAAAATGGAGCACGATTTTTCCGGGACAAAAAATTTTTCTATTAGTTTTTTATTATATTCAATTTCATCGAATTGCTTTATTCATTTATAAGCAGAATAATTTATACTCGGAAATTTAATCAGTGACAAATATATAGCAAATAGACATTTTTATTTTATAAAAACTCCAATTAAATTACCAACTTTTAATTTAAAAATTTTAATTTTAATTAAAAAAACAAATTATTAACATTGCGAATTAATTTTATTTATTTTATTTAACTTTTGTGTTCTTTTTTACAATCAAGTTAATGAATAATAATTAATCATGAAAATTAATTAAAATAAAAAAAATTATTTAAATCTTTTTTATATTACATTAACAATTTATTTATTTATTTAAAAATAAATTAAATTTGAATAGATTAAAATTCGAGTAAAATTATTCTTCTTTTTCTTCTATAAAAAGTAAATCGTGAATTGCTTCACCGCATAAATTGCAACAGATTGAGAGAGAAGCCAATGAAGAGATTAATCTTAAATGAATTGTGTATCGCGTTGACTTTTCAAAAGAATAATAATTTACTTCAGGGAATTTAGGAATCGCTAAAAACCATCTATAATCAACTGCGACATTTAGGTAATTGTAGAAAAAAAAAATTATTCATGACATTCAGAAGCAAAATGAGAAAGAGAAGACTTCTCACTTTGTCTTTGAGAATCTCGCGCTGTACCATAATCCTTTCTCTTAGTGATAATTTACTATATATGTATATATTTATAACAACTTTGCACAAAAGATCACGAAGTTGACCTTCAAGGAATGTATCATTTAATTACAAATTCTCTCGTGATTCCTGATTTTAAAAATATTACAACCTTGGCCGATATATATTTCCGCTTCCTTTAATACGAGTTCAAAAAAAAAGAATATTTATAAAATTTTATAAACAAATAATTGTTATTGATAAAATTTCATAATTAAATTAATTTCAAATTATCAGACAGGCTGCATTAATTTTTAGATTTTATATACTATATAAATAAATAAAATAAACAAAATTCAACATTATTGTTTGTCACAACAAATTCAAAAATATTAAAAATTACTATTAATTTAATAGTTTTCATTTTTTTAAAATATTAAAAATTTTAAACCATTAAAATTTATTTTAAACTTTATAAATTAAATTTTTTTTATTTTTCTGTTACAAATAAATTTGAAATAAATAATTAAAATTTTTAAATTTATTTATACAATTGGTTTTATTTAAAATTAACAAATTTTCATACAGAAAATAATATATTTCAGTGTTAAAATCTGAAAATGAATCAGCCTGATTTAAAATAAAAATTAAACAAAAAGGCAAAGTAGAAAAATGAAATTTTGCCAAAGTAAAATTGTCTGACGTATATAATGAGAGATAATTATTAATATATGAAGATTGAAAAAATGTGATCCTTGATATATAGCTCAAATTTTTTTATGACGAGACAGCAATAAAAAAAAGAAAGGAGACAAAAAAAATGGTATAGGAGAAAATATAATATTATAAACGAGGGTCGAAAACTGGGGCATGAAACCTGATTTTGGTCCTTCGATCAGTGAAACGAAGGCTGGACCCAGAGAAAAATGAAAGTAAAAATAATTCTCGTATGGGCCCCAAGTGAACGGGATGCTGAGACAAGTTGTCGGTTCGGTCCCAAGTGAAAGTCCATAGCGAAAGTCTTTGTACTCTTACATAAGACATTTAACTATTCAGATATCATTATAAATATATAAATATACCTAGTAAGGTTATATTAAGATTTTTGACTTATTTACTTCAGCTCAAAAAATTGCATTCATTAAAAATAACTTCCGAAAAATAGAAATTAACCTCCAAAAAATGTATCTCCTTCTATTTATTATCAATTTTGTGAAATTAATTATAATTAATTAATTATATTAATTTAAATATTTTATTGATTTTTATAAATAAATAAATTTTTTTTCGCAAGTTTAATAATAATTTATCAAATAAAAGGAATTTCTTTCAATTGAATAGAAAAATTCTTAAAAGAGTGCGGAAAAAAAGAGATAGAAAAAAGTTTATTTTTACTGCGATAGGAAATTTTTTTTTTCTCGAGTGTATATATTATAGACTATTAATCAAAACTTTCTCAATAAAATAAAAAAAGAAATAATCCATTTTTTTTGCCATTGATAAATTATTATTTGAAAAGAGTGTCTATTGATGCGTGAATAAAATGAGGAAAAATAATTAGCATATAAGATTCATCTCTCTCTCTCTCTCTCTCTCTCTCACTTTCGAAACAAGTTTACCGAGATTAAAAGTGGAAAATCGAACGATTCATAATACATTATGATTGATATATATCTAGATTTAAAATTACTCTTATTATTGAATTAAAATGATCGTGTTCGTGACGATTCAATGAACTGAGAAACCAGGATCTATATAAATCTTTTTTTTCATTTCTAATCGCAAATTGAAATTTTCTGTTTTTTTTTTAATAGAAAAATATTTTATGAAAAAATTGTTTTTAATTTAAAGGCGAAAATTTTAATTGAATATAAAAAAAAACCAATTGTTTTCTTAATTATTTTTCAATTTTTTTCTGAAAAATTTTAATTCATTTTTATAATTAAAAAAAAAAAATAGAAAAACAATAAAAAAAATTGTTTCATAATTTTTCAGGTGCAAGGGCGCAGGAAGGTTTTAAATGTCCAGATGATTTTGGATTTTATCCACATCACACTTCATGTGACAAATATTGGAAGTGTGACAGTAATATTGCCGAATTAAAAACATGTGGCAATGGTTTGGCATTTGATGCTTCTGATTCGAAATTTTTAACGGAAAATTGCGATTATTTACATAATGTTGATTGTGGTGAAAGAACACAATTGGAACCACCAATTTCAACACCACATTGCTCACGTCTCTATGGCATTTTCCCTGATGATAAGAAATGTGATGTTTTTTGGAATTGTTGGAACGGTGAAGCGTCCAGGTATCAATGCAGTCCTGGATTAGCTTACGATCGTGAAGCAAGAGTTTGCATGTGGGCTGATCAAGTTCCCGAATGCAAAAATGAAGGTAAATTAATTTAATTATAAATATAATTAATGGAGAACAATTTTTTGATTTTTGAGATAAAAAAAATATTTTGAGCAAATTGAAAAGAATTTTTTTGAAAAAATTTTTATAATTGCAATTTTTTTTTTCTAACTAGAAATTGCTGGAGGATTCACGTGTCCAGCTGCTGGAGAAGTGAGTGGAAGTTCTGGAAGTTTCTCGAGACACGCTCATCCCGATGATTGCAGAAAATATTACATTTGCTTAGAGGGAATTGCCCGAGAATACGGATGTCCAATTGGTACCGTTTTCAAAATTGGCGATTCTGACGGAAGTGGCGCTTGCGAAGATCCAGAAGACGTTCCCGGATGGTGAGTTAATCTCTCTATTATTATTATTATTTATCCCACAAAAACAGAGAGATCAAAAAGATTTTTTTTTATTTTCAAATAGTTTTTAATTAATTTTAAATATTTTATTCTTTATTTTTTAATACAATTAAATTTTATCCCCCTAAAAAACAATTAATAGAAAAGGTAAAAAATTAGAAAATATTTTTCAAAAAAAAAAAAAAAAAGGAAAACAAATTTTTAAAAAATCTTTCTGATCACATATTTTTTTAAGATAAAAAAGTTTAATTTATTTCAATGTGAAAAATAAAAAAAAATTATTTTTTTTTAATATTGATGAAAAAAGATAATAATAAATGAGACATTAACTGAAGAACCAAAAATGCATGACAATGGGATGAAGTGGGACTGTCATGACTTCTATTTCTATTTTAAGCTTTTGACTAAACACTTCTTTAACTTTTTTCTGCCTTTCAATCTCTATTATGCACCTAACTTATATACGTGCTCGAATTTTTTCTCTCTTTATAATATATATATGTGAAACTATGCTGGTAAATAAGGGATATTCAAAACAATGAATAAACAAATTAACCAATTATCTGTGTCTAACGCAATCAAAATATAGAAAATTATTAGAAAAATCTAAGCTAAACAAAAACAAATGAGAGAAAAAAATTTTCCATTTTTTCTACACTTGTTTTTGTATCGAAGAGGTCAATCAACATCTGTCGATAATTTCTTTACCCCTCTAAATTTTCTTCAAAAAAAACTAAATTTAACATGATTTCTGTGTATCAAAATATTAACTTTAATGAAAATTTTCTTTGGAATAATCAAACTTTATACTTTTCTTAATATATTGTTTATAACAAAAATTATATACACTGAAAAGGAAATTTATTTTATAATTTAGAAAAAAAGTATTAAAAATTTTATTATGAAAAATAATAAATATTAGAAAAATACGCCTATTTTAGAATATTTTAATTTATAAATTTTCTTATTAAAAGTAAAATTTATTTGGTTTAAGTAATCGACTAATTGAATATTATAAAATATTTTAGATTTTTTTTGTATTTTATTAATAGATTCATTTACTATTTACTTCAATGCAAAATCAATTATTCTCAAAATTATAAAGAATTTTATTTAAAAACCAAAAAATAGTAATTAATTTCCTTCAGTGTATTTTAAATATTTTCTTCTTCTGTCTTCTATCATTTCAAAATAGTTTTCATGTTCAATTTGTTCTAAAATATATAACTTAAAAACTAAAAACTATATTTAAAAACGACAATAATATATTAAAGTAAAAAAAATGCTAGTAAAAATGCTAGTATGATTTAGAAAAAAAAAATAACCGCAATGAAAACAAATCCCTTATTCACCGCGCGGAAATTGTTTCAAAATAAAAAGAAAAGATGTAAAAACAAAACAAAACATAAGAGAAAAAAAAGAGATTTTGAAATTGAAAAAAACGAAAGGAAGAAAAAAAAACCCAAAAATCGTGCTAAAGGAAAGCAAATCGAATCGAAAGAATGAAATATTGACCAATATTGGTCTTTCATCATCATCATCGATTTTGCTTCACAGTGAGGATTACTATGGAGATCTGGACCTGAAGAGCATCAGGAAGAGTGAGCTGCTTGCTGGACTTCAGAGCACTGGTGAAACAAGGAACACGGGCAAACCCCAATCAAAACCTAGGCCTACGCCAATTGCCGCCAGGCCCTCACCATCCAATCAGGAATAAATCTTTCTCAAAAAAAAAAAAAAAATTTAAAAACCAAGAAAAAACGCGCTCTTTTGACATTATCAATTTATCATCGATCTATCTATCATCCGAGAGCCAAGAGTAAAAAAAAACTATATGTACCAAAAAAAAAAAATTTTTTTGGTACCAGTAGTCACAGAAATAATTATAATAATAATAATAATAATAATAATAAAGTGAGAGTGAGAATTTCCGATAGAGAGAAAGTGAGAGAGAGAACGAGACAACACGAGTGAAAGAGAGGGAGAGAAAGAGAGAAAGCGAGATTTATTGAGAAGTAAGAAAAATAATTTCCCCCATGGTCCATTTTTTTGACCCCTTAAAAACAAAGTCCCTATTAGGGCGTGAAACCCAAAAAAAAAACCAATTTCCTTTCCACATTTTTTGGAAATCCGATCAATGAATGAAATGAAACACTTTTTTTTAAATTAATTTCGTGGGTGAATTTTTTATTATTAAAATTGCCTCTACAAAAATCAAATCAAAAAAAATTTTCGATTCCAAATTTAATTTCATTGCTCAAATTTATTTAAATTAAATTAAATTGAAAATTTTTCTAATTATTTTCTATAAAAAATAATATTATGTAAAATTATAAATTTATAAATATTTTTGTGTCCATTTCACTCAACATCAAATTTATATTCGAGGGAAAAATGTTATTATTTTTTTTTTCAAATAAATTATAATCTTGTACTCTTGGCCTCAATCAGACTTGAACTGATCCCATCTCCCCCCCTCGAGAAGTTATAAACTTTTTATACCCCTTTGTCATCTATTTTTTTTTATATACCTAAGTGTAAGGAGAAAAAAAAGAATGAGAAAATAAAAAAAATCTTAAAAATTCTCTACTGTCTTATCTCTTTTTATATAGTATTTAAATCGATTGATGTGTGCTTGACCTTTGGTGTCCTTTAAACTTTCCACCTTTTTTTCCGCACAATGCAACTATACCCTGACACACTTACTTTTCATTTTAAAATGGATTTTTTTTTATTCTGCATGCTCATACACTCACAATGCAATTTGCACCCGTAATTTAAATTTTTTAAAAAATGTTCACTTTTAATGCTTTGAAAATAAATTGATTTATTTTAGATTTAATTAATTAAACATAAAAATAATAATAAAAGTGTATAAAGGGTGAAAAATTAAAAAATATATCAAATTATAATACAATTTAAAATGATACGAATAATTGAATAAACTTTACAGGTAAGTAAAAACATTTTTGCTTTTTCGTTTGCTTTTTCATTCTTTCTTCTAAAAAATTTTTAGACTTCTCAAAATCTAATATTTTATCAAAAAAAATTATTTAACTCTAATATCGAATTTAAACAGTTATTCTGTAATTTTTACAATAACAATCTTATCAAAATTTTTATAACAATTTAAATTATTTTACATTTTTAAAATTATGTAAATTTACTAATTTCTATTTCAAAAAATATATAAAATTAATAAATTTTCTTCAGAGGGTAAAAAAAATTATGTTTCGATCAAATATAAATTCTCATTACTAGATTTAAAATTAAATACTTTTTTAATTGTAAAAATGTAGATAAATCAGTTAATGTCTTTAAAATACTTATTATTTGAAAAAAAATGTATTTGTAAAACGTTACCTTTTATTTATAAATAAAAAGTAATATAGCAGTTTTTTTAATAAATAAATGTGACAACATTAATTAATATTGCCATTTTTAATATTTATATAATTTCGGGAATAAGAATGAAATAAAATTTTCTTTAGCGAGGACTACTATGGTGATGTGGATTTAAAAGCACTTAGAAAATTGGGATTCAAAAAATGAGAACGCAACAACTAGTACTAAACAAGCTATTTACTACATTCACGAAGAGAAGAAAAAGACTATAGCGAAAAACATGGAAGAAATTACATCTAGATCTCCCAGTAAATAATTTGATTTGCCAGTATCTCTTGTATATGGTATTTGGTTACGCTCTCTAATCACAGAGGCCTTTCATACCTAATTATTCGTCATGTTAAGAATATCTTTCTATTTTATTATTTTTATTATTTTTTATTAATATTATTATTTAATATGAAAAAAAAATAATTTAAATACTTTTTTTACATTCCCCCCCCAATCAATGCCACCGTTTTATCTTTAAGTCTTGTATTACTTTTAGTTTATAATCATTGTAAATAAATTAAAATAAGTTAAAAACCGTTTAAAATTTAATTCATCGAAAAAAAAACCTATAACAATAGTATTGAAGATAATTAAAATATAGAAAAAAATCGAGACAGGAGGGACTCACCATTTTTACTGATGATTTTCAAGGCATTCCAGATCCACTGATTTTCTGCATTCATAGTCATCCTCTCCTTCAGTGCTCACAGTATCAGCAAATGTAGATATGAAGCTTCTGATTCTATCAAAATAGACAAAAATGTGTCATTTATTTTTATAAAAAACAGTAAAAAATAAATTAAACAAATTTTTTTAAATTGTGAAATTTATTTAATCTTAATTCATTCTCTAAGAATTTATTCTCAATTTAAGGATTTTTTTTTTACGAAATTGTTTTCTACACTTTAAGAAAATGTATAGAAAAAAAAACATTTAGAGCTGTAAAAAAGTATATATTATTTGTAAAAAATTATACCTGCATATCTCTAAATTTTAAAGAATAAAAAAAAATATAATCATTTTGTAAAAAAAAGAATTTTTCCAATAAAAATTTTAGTTTTATTCTAATTTTGTTAATTTTGAATTTTAAAAAACAAATTTGATAATATTTAAAATATTATTATTTTGTTAAACTTGAATGGCATTATTTACCTTATTTGGAAAAGGAACACAGTTGATTGGAATGCTTTCAGTTGTCGCACATAAAAAAAAAGCTTTCAATACTTTTTTTCTTCAAAATGATTCTGAAAAGAAATCAAAATCAATATTAACTTACCAGTTTATTGCTAAAAAAAAAAATATTTTGAATTTGTTTGGAAATTAATTTTATTAACATTTTATTAAATAAAATTTTTTAAAATTTAATTTGCTAACATTTTTAAATTTAATTTTTATTCCTTTTATTTTTTATTTATTATTATATTTTATATATAATATATAACATATATATTTTATTTATTATATTTTATTAAACTTTATTTTCTCCAATTTAATAATTTTGTATTATATTTAACCTAAAAATATAAAATTATTACTTAACAAAATAATTTTTTTTTTATTTGTAATAATTAAGACACATTTGGATTAAATACACTTAAAATCAATTATTATTTAAGAATCCCTTTATTATTACCAATAATTTTTTATTTTTTCCCCATCTTTATTGCATTTAATTTATTTTAACCATTTTAACGATTAACAATACTGCAATCACTTATCAAAACCTAACCCTACTTTATATTCGCCAAATAATTCGATAATTAATTATACAATATTCTATTAGTAACTTACCAGATTGACGAAAAACAATTAAAATCTTCATTTTTATGAATTTATATATGATTATTGTTACATATTATTGATTTTATCTTACCTCAAGAAAAGAAAATTTTCTTTGACATGATGACTTTGAAGCCATTCGAACCCCTTCTTTGGGCGATACCTCGTCTTCAATTCAGATTTCCAATTTGGAAAATAATGTTATTTGCAGCTGATGAAACGTGTATTTTACCCAGAAATCACCTTTTTGATAATTTTACTGCACCCTTTCTAGGCAGGAAACTGGAAAAATGATGAGAAAAATACTCAACACATGCACTTGCATGGGACGCCATCTTGAAAATATTTCATTGTCGCAAATATTTTCACATTTTGTCTAAATCAACAATTTTTTTTGCCAATAAAACACAACCTACTATACTATTTCTGACAAAAAGATAATATTTCTCGAAATATTGTAGAAACTCATTACGAATTGGGAAATATTTTCACATTTTTGGAAACATTTTATACGACAATGCAATCAACAATGAATCTACCATTTGAGACAAATCGTCATCCATCCACTTAATTAAAGGATTTTTTTACAAATTTATATAAATTTATATTTCATTTAACTAATAAGATTGAATAATGCAAAAAGTTTTGTAAAAAATATAGAAAATATACCTTATTTAGGAAGAAAAATCTTGATGTCGAGGGACGCCATCATGCACCGAAAACTTTTCAATAATAACGGACAAGTACAAACACGAAGAACCTCTTGTCTTCTGATTGGCTGCTTGAATAATGGCAGGCAACTGTAACAAAAAAAAATGCACATTAAACTTTTTTACATATTCACTAAAATGAATTATTCAGATTATAGAAAATTTCTTAATGCATTAATTAATCATTATTATTTTTTATATTTAATTAATTTAATTGTTATTTGATTTTTAATTACATTTTTATAAAATAAATTCAAACGTTACAAATAACAAGGTTGGCAGTGGTGATTTTAATTCGACTTTGGCGCCACCTGGTGACAATTTAGAGAAATTCTAACCCTCATTGCTCGAATGATATAAAAACAAAATCATTGTTGAATATTTGAGGTTAAGTTCTCCGAATTATTTAATCAGTTATTTTTATTTAAATTTAGATTAATAATTAATATTAATAATATTTATTTGTCGTTGAAAAATATTTTCAAAATTACCAATTTGACAAATGGATTTTCCAACCTCGAGAATTTAAATAGTTTGACAAATTTTTAATTAAAACTATAATGACGTGCCAATGATTAAATGAATTTTATTTTTATTATTGAATAAATAAAATAAAACAAATTAACAATGGCAGCATTAATAAAGAAAAGAGCTTTGGCGGAATTTACCCAAAGCCAAGTAAGTAGTACAAATATTTTTATTATTATTTATTTCTAACACTTTTTATAAGTCTCTTGTTTTTAATTGTTATATGATTTTTTTTTACATTGTAAACTAATTTATTTTTTTGAAGGTAATTAATGAACCTCCGGTAAAAAGATTAAAAACACTACGACTTTCTCTAAGCGGATCAAATAGAAATGGTGCAGGAGTTAATGGTAGTTCGGTTCTTGTTTACATTGAATGTCTCGAAAAATGTAAAGGTGGAAATGATGCATTACAATTACTCGTGAGAATATCTGATATTCTTTCGCAAATGATACCTGATGATGTTCCAACAGCTGTGAAAAAATTAGTCGAAAGATTTGCAATTGAACAAGAAGCTGCTGTGAGAACAAAAATTCTTTGGGTTTTTGCTGAACTCGGCGAAGTTACAAATGATCCTGCTGAGAAAGCGCGAATTATTAATGAAACGGCAATTCTATTAAAAAACGAAGAATCACATCGTGTCAAGAGTCAAGGACTTGCAACACTCCTTAAATTAGGCAGTTTTAATCAGTAAAACAAAAATTTCATTTTTTTTAAAATTATAACAAATTTTTAATTATTGATATAATAATTATTTTAATTTATCTAGAACTGCAGTTTTGAAAATTGCTCGTGAACATTTACCGGACACTTGGCATGGAGTACAAACAAGATGTTTGATGATAATTGGAAGATATCTTTCTGCAAATGTATCGGATGATACTTTAATATTAGTGGGAAATTATGCACGATCGCAAGATCCACGAGTACGAGCTCAAGCTTTTGAAACAATGGCAGAACTTCATTCGCACAGGGGCTGTCGGCTTCCTGCTACTTTTTTCTCTGAAGCTTGTGGAGCATTAAAAGATGATTACGAAATTGTTCGTCGTGCTGTTTTGAAATTAATTTGGCTACTTGGAAACGAATATCCCGACCAGTAATGACATTTTTTTTTTTTTTAAATTCAAAATTAATTATTTCAACTAAATTTGTTTTTTAATTTGTAGAATGATTCCCGAACAGGAGGGAGAAGAAATTCGTATGATAGACAGTGCCTTTTCGAAAATATGTGGATTAATGGGCGATTTATCGCCTCGTGTACGTGCCTCAGCAATGTCTTTATTGGGATCAATGAAAGGTGTTTCTCGACGTTATATCGAGCAGGCTTTGGATAAAAAACCAAAAACTGTCGAGGATGAAAGTTCAGAAGTTGAAGAAAGAAGTGGTTCATGCGGAGCTTTTATTCATGGTTTAGAGGATGAATATTTGGAGGTGAGAAAAATTAAATTAGAATTTAATTTGTGAATTTAAAAAAAATGATTTCTTAGGTACGAACAGCAGCTGTGGAATCATTGTGTGCTTTATCTTTGGAGCAACCATGTATCGCTTGTATTTCATTGGATTTTATGGTCGATATGTTTAACGATGAAATTCAGGATGTACGATTAAAAGCAATTGAATCGTTGAGAAAAATGTCAGCGAGTGTAACATTACGTGAGGATCAATTGCAAACAATTTTAGGAGCATTGGAGGATTTTAATGGTGAGGTTCGTGAAGGTTTACACGCAACATTGGGAGCAAGTCGTCTTGCAACACGTAATTGTCTTCAAATGTGTGTCACAAGACTATTGGAAAATTTAGCGCGATATCCACAGGACAAAGAGAGTATTAGGAGTTGTTTAGCTGAACTTGGTGCTTCTCATCCTTATCTAACATTACCACTTGTTCCACAAATGTTGGGAAGACATCCATTTTTCGATACACCCGAGCCTGATGTCGACGATCCTCCCTGTATCCTTTTTTATAATCAACAATATTGAAAAAAATATTTTTTTTTCTATTTTCCTTAATTGAAATTAGATGCAAGTACATTGGTTTTGATTTTTAATGCAGCGCTTCATTGTCCGAGTATGCATGCTCTATTTACGGAGCATGCGGCGAAACATTATTTATATTTACGCGATACAATGCCACATTTAGTGCCACGATTAACTCCAGTTTTGACGAAAAGACTTGGTTTTGGAAAAGAAGAAATGGAAGATGAAGAATCAAGGGATCGACGAGGAAGAGAATTTCTTGAGCGGATGGTAACGGGAATTGAGAGAGCAAAACCAGGTGGTAAAGTTTACACTCAACTATTGGAAGCTGCTTCCGTTGATGTTGAACGTTTATCAGAAATGGATAGACAAATGGAAGGCGCTGCTACATTCACAGCATTGTATATAAAATGTCTTCTTTTAATTCGATCAATAATTAAAGATTTTTCCCAATCAAGTTTACCATCATCTACATCGGGTTCAAATACATCGAGTAATATTTCTCTCCTTCTTCAACATGCACAAAAGTAAGTTATTTATTTTTTTCAATTTAAAAATTTAACTACTTGTAAATTATTTTTCTAGATTGCAGAGATTATTCTCTGGTTTGAGTGAAATTGACATGGCATTGGCTTCGGACGTTTGGTTAAAAGCATTGGCAATTGATTTGGTCCGCGTAACAAGAAGCGCAACGGGAAGTGCTCTTCCATTGACAAGACAATTTTTATCTGAGGCCGATGCACTTCCACAAGAGACAATGAAATTACCACCATTTTCTAAAGCTCTTGTTATTCAATTACCGGCACTTGGTGAAGTGAAACCTGGTCCATTGACGAGACTATTGATGCCATTGTTATTGGCACCGCTTCAAATTGGTGACGAGAGACTACCTAGACCTTCAGCAACGACGAGATTTTGCCGTGCTGTTATTGAAGAACCACGCGGTGATGCTGATTCAGCGTTAAAATTTACCGGCGGTTTATTACTGGGCATTCCAATGACAGCGAAAATTTATAATCTACGCGATTCAAGTACATTGAGAATAAAATTACGACATCCCGATCAACAGGTGCAATTATTATTGCCAAGAAAAACTGATCTCAAAGAACAAAATAGTGAACTTAAAGATTATCGATTAAGAACAACTGTTTTGTTTTCCCATCAAGTTTGGATGGAAGCATGTAATGTTGAAATTTCACTAGCATTAATTGCCCCATCGTCGACAATGTGTACACATTCACCTCAAGACGATCCGTGTGTTATTGATTTATGTAAACCAATTAAAGTGTCAATTTCACCGAAAGCTGTTAAGCGAGGAATTTAATTTTCGATTTTTTGGAAAATAAAAATTTTAATTTTCAAAAAGAACATTTTTTTTAAACAAAAATAAAAACTTACCATAATTAAGGGAAAATTTTTCATAAAATAGACTCTTTTATTTTTAGATCTTGAAAATGTAGCGAAAACGATATTCAATTTTTATCAGCCTTTTTTTAATAGACTGAATCAGATTTTCTTAATATTAAATTAATGAATACTAATTTTTTTTGGATGTTGATTCAGCGCCAACTTGAAAATGAGCTTTTTCTAGAAACAAAAGAAAACAAAAATTATTTAAAAGATAAGTTTTAAAAATTTTTTAATAATTAATAATTTTAATAAATAAAATATAAATCTACTCACGCTGCAAAATCTGGTGGCTTTTGTTGTTGTTGTTGTTGCTGCTGCTGTTGTTGTTGTTGTTGCATTTGTTGTTGTTGTTGTTGCTGTAAAGGTGAACCTTGAGCCAAACTGCTGAATGACAAACCTCCACTTTGATTTGCAAGTGATTCAAATGTATTACTACCAGTCGCTCCACCAAATACTTTTTGCATTTGAGTTCCACCTAAAGGTGGTGGACTTCCACCCATTATTGGTGGACTTCCAAAACCTGCAAATTTTTATTTTAATTAAAAAAGATTCATATTTTTTTTCTTGTTTAGAAAATGTATTTTTGAAAATTACCAGTAGATGCAGGACTGCCACCAAACGATGGAGCGGCTCCAAATCCACTTCCAAAAACTGATTTTGCTTGTCCAAAATCGGGACTCGCGCCAAATGCTGGTTTTGCACCAAAAGCGGGAGCTTGTCCAAATACTGATGAACCAGCTCCGCCTCCTCCTGCTGCTACTGCTGGTGACGATGATCCACCAAACATAGAAAAATTCGTTTCCTGGGCTTTTGGAGCGCTTGCTCCTCCAAATAATGATGTACTATTATCCGATGTTCCACTGCCAAAAACTGAAGGCTGCGTTGACATTCCAAAAACAGATGCCGTTGATGTTGGCGTTGATTTCATTCCAAATGCCGTGGCAGTCGTTGAAGCACCACCAAATATTGAATTACCCGATGAATTTGCATTACCAAAAACGGATGGACTTTGAGCGAGTGTATTACCACCACCAAATGGATTTGCATTAGGTGTATTTGAACTTTTACCACCAAATACACTTCCACTTTGAGATGTTGTTGTTGTCGAACCACCGAAAATTGATGAATTTTGTTCCTTACCAAAGGCAGGAGCAATTATATTCGACGATGTAATAGCGCTGGCAGTGCCAAAATTTAATGTTGACGCTACACTTGAAGCAGGAGCAGCACCACCAAAAGTAGGTGTCGAAAAAATTGACGTTGTAGGAGGAGTTTGAAAACTAATTGAAGTTGTTGGTTTTGAAGAATTTAAAGAAAGTGACAGCATATCCATACCGGATGTGGCCATTGTTGATGAAACATTTGGAGATGTGTAGTTTGGAGGTGGAGTAGAAATAGCCACAGAATTTGAGGAGGATGTTAAACTTGAAGCTAAAATTGGACTCGAGACGGAAACTGGTTTGGAAACAATAACTGAAGAAACTCCAGAAGCTGATGAACTATTTGGACTTGATGTTAAATTTACAGCCGAAATTGAACTAATTACAGGTGTTGAATTTGTTGATGTAACTGAATTGTTCAAAGGAGTTGCAGGAGAAGAAGAAGAAGTTATACTAATTGAACTCAAAGCTGGTGGTGTCGATACACTAGAATTACTACCACCAAAAATACTTCCACTTTTTCCAAATGGCGATGTTGCAAAAGTATTTGTCGTTCCAAATGCATTTGCGCCGGATGTTCCAAAAATACTCGGTGATCCAAATGTATTTGCAACGGTAGTTGCAGTTGTCACAGAAGTTGTACTCGAAGTTGTTCCAAAAACATTCGAAGTTCCAAAATTGTTTGCCGTAGGAGTTGTTGGTGGTGCACTTGTTCCAAAATTAGTAGAAGGAGAAGCAGGAAAATTTGTTCCGGAAGCACCGAAAATATTTCCAGCCTTTCCAAAATTAATGCTTGACATTGCAGGAGTAGATTGATTAGTAATTTTTGTTTCTGAAATTGGTGTAATTGTCAATCCAGATTGGGAAAGATTTAGACCACCAAGATCGAGATTTGCTTTTTCTTCCGGTTTCGAAGCAAATGAGAATGCTGGTGAATTTGTTGGTGGTTTGGAAGCAAATGAAAAATTTTGTGCAACTGTTGATGATGATGATGATGGAGGAGGAGGTGGTGCAGTGGATTGTAAATTAAACGTTGATTGAATTTGTGGAGTTAGGAGAATATTTCCCGGATTACTTGCAGTGAAATTAATTGCCGGTGTTGGTGAAATTTCCAAATTTTTTACCACTTCTTTTTCAATTCCACTTTTTATGTCTTTTGTCACTTTATCAATCTCTGATTTTTGACCAAAACTAATAGCCTCGACTTTTGGAAATGGTTTAGCTAAATTCTGTGGACTTTGGGCGAAAGAAATATTTATTGTTTGTTTTGGTTTTTGTGAAGCTAATGCTGGAACTAGCGCAGGTAAAGTTTTTACTGGTGAAATTGAAAGTTTCGTATCAGATTCTTGTTTTTCGACAATTTTCGAGACAATGTTATTTAAAGATGCAAGAGGACTGCTTTGTACTTTTGGTTTTTGATTTAATTTTTGCTCGATTTTTGGTTTAGAAATTGTTTTTGGAGGACTCATTGAGGCTAGTGAACTGAGTGTTGATTCTAAGCGATCTTGAATTAAAGTTGGTTTCGCTGGTTTTATAATACGCGGTGCTGATTCTGAGAGAAAATCACGTAATTTCATTTGTTTCTCACGACTGAAATTTTGATTCATTTGAATTATTGTTTTACATCGTAGATCAATTGTCGAATCATGAGAATAATTAGAGGTATTTGATGTAATATGAAGATTTGATATTGAACGATTTAGATCTGATACTGTATTATTGCCACGTGCAATTGATTTCCATTTTTTAATGAGACTATCAATGTTACTTTTTTCTTTTGCTAAAATTTGTCCATGTCGCATTAAACTTTGATAAATACATTCCATATTTGGTATTTTCATTTTTTTCTGTTCTCTCGATTGTTGTTCGGACCATTGTAAGTCAAGAACTTTTGATGCCTGAACTAATTGTGATTGTGTATAATAAAAAAGTTCTTGTAATTCATTGAGTTTTGAATTTTCTCTACGATTTCTTGAACTTAATTTAACATTATCGGAATTTTTTGAATTTGTTTCTTCCAACCAGGCAAATGATTGTATGAGAAATCCTCGTAAATATGTAATATCACTGGCGAGACTTGTTGTTGTTTCTTGTAAATCGCGAAGAAATTCATCGATTAATGCAGTTTTTTCAATAATTTGCTCTTTCTCTGACTTAGTGCCAACTTCCCAAATTAATGGTTCGAGTTTTGCTTTTAATTCTTTTTCAAAATTCACTTGCTCCTCTCGATAAGCTCTTAAACAGAGATTTTCATCGATATTTGATTTCTCTTGTATTGAATCCTTTGATGGGATTTCTTTTTGTATTTTAATTTCCGGTCTTGTTTGTTTCTCGACAATTTTCTCAATTCTTGGTTTTGGAATATTGAGATCAACAGCGGGTGCAAAATCGATGGGTTTTGGTTCGGGTGGTTGAATAAAGGTATTCATTTTTGTTTCTAATTTTGCTAATGGTGCTGGTGGTAAATTTACAGATGTTGGTAAATTCACAGGTGGTAGATTGACGGGAATTAAATTTGTTGCAGGTGGTGGTATATTTAGTGCCGGTGATTTTTCTTGTTCAAATTTAGGAGCGAAACCAATTGTTGATTTTGAATTATCGGCAAAAAAGTTTGCTGCTATAAGATTCTTCGGCTTTTCTTTTGGTGAATCCATTTTAGCACGTGGCGTACTTGTTGCTCCTGTTGCCAAATTAAATGAAATTTCAGAAGACGATGGTCGAGGTACTGGCAAATTAACTGAAAATCAAAAAGACAAATTAGTTATCATTTTAAAGAATATATTTTAGAATTCGAAAAACAAATTTTAAAAATTAAACCTGGTGCCACTGGTGCAACAACAATTTCCGAAGGAGGAACACAAATTGCAGGACAATCGGCCTTGAGATTAACAATATGAAAGCTGCAAAGTTGACCGGACGTGGCGAGAATATGAAGTATTGGTACAGGATTTGGTAGAATATTTTCTGGATTTAGAGCAAGTGGAGTTGTTGGAGTTTTATCGATAGCTAATCCAACGGGAAATGATTCATCCGTTCGCACTAATGGAAGTTCAGCTCTACTATTATCAATAAGTTGCCATTGTTCCCATGTTAATCCATTGTCAAAAGTTCCTAAAACGGCAATTTCACTACTCGAACTACTTGCTGCAATAATAACTCCCCATTCAGGAATATAATCGAAATAATATTGATTTGTGGGAATTCCTCCATAAGTAATATCTTCGTAATTTGTAAATTTTCCCACAGTTTCACCTTTAAGTGCATCGACAATTAAAACATTGATACGTCCTTCAACTGGTTCTTGATATGCTGCGCAAAATTGAAAATTACTGACCCATAAAATTGCTATTACACTTCCCATATTTGGATTTGGTCCTGGAATTGTTCTTGCAATTTTTAATTCTGGTTTTAATTGAATAATATTTCCATTACGACAGCCAACAACTATTTGTTTTCCTTTTGGACTCCATGCTGCACAAAGTGCTTCGACATTGTCAATTCGTCCTGATCCAGTTATTACAAAACCTAATTTTTTATCACCACTCACTTGAAAACTTCCTATTGTATGATCACTCGTAACTGTGCACAGCATCCCTGGAATTGCGGGATTCCATCGAAGATCAAAAACGGATACATCACCGCTTGAACTTGAAAGTCGTATTTCATGTAGTAAATCCAAAACCTTTAAAAAATAAATACCTTTTTAATGTTAACTTTAAAAAAATCGGGATAAAATTGTTTCTGAAATAAAGTTTTTTTTTCATGTATTTATAAATTTTTAAAATTTTGTATAGTTACGAAAAATATTACTTACATTTTTCGATAAAAGTGCAGCTGAATATATTAAAACAGAAGGTCCAAAAAGTGTTACTGCCAAAAGTGAAAAATCACAATTAAGTGATAATCTTGTAATATTATCCGGTAAATTAAGATCTATTCTCAATTCGATATTTCCTTCATTGCCAATTTTTAAAACCGTTATTATTTTTTCATGACCAATGTAAAGTAAACCTCGTTTTCCATCTGCAGCAACGAGACTACAATTCACAGGAACCAAAAGTTTTTCTGATAATTGATGTTTACTTGATGTTTTGAATTGAAATTCCTGAAAACAAAAAAAAATTGTGAATATTAATTTTAACCTCTTTAACATTAAACATGAAGATATTTATAGTTTCTATTATTTCCAAATAAAGTAAAGAATTTATTATAAAGTAACGGCAATTTGAATATTAAAATAACGAATGCATGCAGAAATACATAAAATATTCTTAACCTCAAAATTATCACGTTACTTACCGGCAATTCTGACTTTTAAAAATATTATTAAAGTGCGACTACTATGAGAATTGTTTCCCGGAGAATACTTATATATAATTTTAAATAATATTCACATATATTTATAATATTTAGAGACTTACTTGAATTTCTTTAGGAGCCGAAGCAGTTGTGACACTCATGTTGCTGCTTTTTTCGCGCGTCAATGTTGAGTATTGTTGGGATTATTGTTGTTTTTCTTCGTGGTTGTGTTTTGATTCACAATTGTTTCATCTGAAAGCAACAACAAACTTGTGTAGTAGGAGAGATTAAATAAATGTGTCGAATTATGAAGAACGAAATGTTTTTGAAAATGATCACAAAAGTGTGGAACGCTACGGTCGAAATAACCTAACCTTTCCGGGCAGGGATGGGTAGTGACGTAAACAAAAAAAAACGAGTTACCCGCGTAATTTAAAATTATTTAAAAATAAGTAAAATACTCGAAAACAAAATTAAATAATTAAATTAATTGTTTACATAACGTTTTTTTTATTGTTTATTATATTTGAGGTTTAAAAAATGAAGGGCCAAGAATCGATTACATATTTTTTTTATTTTAATAAAGAGTACAAAAATTGAATACTACACAAAACATTAATTTTTGTTTTGTCCTATTGAATATTATCAATATTCTCAGTTTTTTGTTTTTTCTATACAGATATCAAATTAACATTAAAAAAGAGATTACGTTAATATTTTGTCACAATTGTTGTAAAAATTACGTTATTATAAACAATATTCAATTCGATATATGGAAGATAATTTTGATATTATACAAAAGTTTTATTCTGTAATTGTGTGACTATTATTTATTTTTTTCTGATCATTTTCTTTAATTTTTAGGCAAATATATCTGCATATATTCAATAGATTTTCGTTTATCTACTATATTTATATAGGTAAAAATCTATCAATTTATGTACACACAAATACAACGGGTTCTTTTTTTTTCCTCCATTTTTCTTCCACTCGTTACAGTCAGCGATCCATTCGATTTTTTTTTCCTCTTAATACTTTATCTGCAAAAAATAATTTTAATTTTCTACAATTTTTATCATAAAATAATAATTATTTATTATAATAAATAATAAGCAATAATTACAATTTTTATAAATTATTAATAAAAAATGTAATTAATATCTAATAATTGTTTAAAAGTTAATTATACCGTCTTTCACGAGAATTCGATCGAGAGCGACGATCTCGGCTTCGGCTTCTAGTTGGAGATCTCCTGCGTGGTGAACGTGATTTAGACCTTAAAAAAATTAATCAACAAACATTAATAATGTGTATTTTATTTACTTTTTTTTAAAGACTTCAAAAAATTGTGTTAAAAATTTTCTCGATACTGTTTTATTTTTATAAAACAATCTATATCAATATATTTTAAAAACTATTCAATGTTATTGGAATTACTTGTTTTAAAAGTTTGTATATATAATTTTAATATAAATACAAAAATGTATCTCTACTTAATACAAATAAATAAGTAAAATAAAAATTTTATACACAAAAAATAAATCAATATCGAGTGAATAAATTATGAACGTATACAACATAAAGTATATCATTTTAGAAATGATTTCGTGACTAAAGAAAAATTGAAAGTAATATTCTCACTATTATGATTATTGAATTTCTCATTGAAAAAAGACGTTTTGTTATATAATAAAATTTTTAAATCTTTCTTGTATTATTGGTAACTTCTTATCTAAAATCATTTCTGAAATAACCTGTGATTACAAATGGATTAAGATAGACAAATAATTAAAATCCTATTAAAAATCTTAGAATACGAATAATAATTATTAATACTAGATGACAAATTATTATCAAATGGTGAACCAACCAACAATAAAAATTAACAGTTAGGAATTGAGAAATTTTTAGAAATATTATATATTTTAAATTTATGTTAGAGTAATTCTATTTTATTTCATGTCTAAATCAATTTATTGTTAATGTTTAATTTTATCGATTTAGTTGAAATAAAATAAAAAGACCTGAATTAAAATTCTATATGACAATTTTCCCAAGAAGGTTATACGAAATTATTTATTAAAAGAATATTTATCAATTCTGTTAATAATTTATAAATAAAAAAAAATTAACTAATTAAGAATTTGTGAAATGTAAAAAATATAAATTTAAAAAGAAAATTTTATATCCTCCTTGGAAAAATGTCAAGTATGAATAGAAAATTTTGGAAAATCGATGAAATACCCATTAAACAATTGTGGAACATGTAGTGGTGATAGTTGATTGGGTTGGGATGGTGTGTAGGTGGTGATCATTTTACTTTTGCTCGATTGAAGAGAAGAAGTGGTTGCATGTCAGCTAACAAGTAAAACGTGATGGTTGACGAGTAGAAGTAGCAGTAGAAGTAGAGCTTGGGGTTTTTTTTTTTTTTTGTTTGTTTTAACACAAGTCAGAATTTTTTGTTTTTTGAATCGCGTCAGCCGTTTTTTGTTGGGTTTTTATTTTCACGATGCTCCAATTTTGTCGCACTTAGAAGTTGAGGTAGCCCGAAGATGTCGTTTTTTGATTGATGGGAAAGTGACGAACAGCAAAAGAGCGGACAAGTTGACTTCTTGTCGATGATGATGATGACGTGGTTGGGAGATTAATGGACAAAAATATTTGTTCAATTTTAATTGCTAGCGAATTTTTTTTTTTTTTTTTCACGGTGGCTGTAGTTGTTGTGTCGGGGAGACGAATAAAGCTAGACGCTGATAGAATCTGTAAACGTCAGTTTTAACAAAAAAAAAAAGAAAATACCATCATTGCGATTATGAATGATGATCACCTA
The DNA here is from genome assembly GCF_019393585.1 of Leptopilina boulardi. Taxonomy (NCBI): domain Eukaryota; kingdom Metazoa; phylum Arthropoda; class Insecta; order Hymenoptera; family Figitidae; genus Leptopilina; species Leptopilina boulardi. Next base: position 649,670 of record NW_026137853.1, read on the forward strand.
ATGTTTCGTTAAAAAAAAAAATAAATTATTTTCAATTTCTAATAGCCTCGTTTTTTACGAAACAAACGGTATTTGAGTTTAGTGAGGCTCTGAAAATACATTTAATAGATTAAAAAAAAAAATGAATTACCTGGAATAACGATTAACAGGCGATCTTCGTGGGCTCTTAGAGAAGGATCTACAGAGAGAAAATAGAAACAAAATTGGCATTTTTTCAGATAAATTTTACTTGGTAAAAAAAGAATCAATTCTTACCTTTGGGAACGGCCGTTGCCCTTTCTTACTGGACTACGTGAGTCAGATCTAAAATAAATGGAATTAAAATTTTTAATTGCATTTTAATAGCTCTTCATTATTCTATGTCTATAAATTTTATTTGAGGTTATGTATGCTTTTCTTTATAATAATAAATAGAAAATACAATTTGTAAATAATTTTTTATCGACTTTACCTTGAATTATATTTTCCAACTTGTCTGCGACCTCCTCCACCTCCACCACCACCGCCTCCACGACGACTTCTACCTGAGGACATTTCAACTCGTACTCTTGAACCACAGCAACGACTGTAATAAAATTATATTTTATCATTTTCCTTTTTTTAAAAACGAATGTATTTTCTTTTAATAAGAATCATAAATAATTCTTACATTCCGTCCAATCCTTTAACTGCATCCTCGGCATCTCTGGGATCGTCAAATTCGACAAAAGCAAATCCAGGTGGATTTCTGGCAACCCACACATTTCTCAATGAACCAAATTTGCCAAAAGCACATTCAATTTCATGTTTATTGGCATTGCTCCCCAAATTTCCAACGTATACTTTACAGGCTAAATCCCATTCGCGATAACGCGCCATGCTGTTGATATAATAATAAATCTAAACAATTTGATTTTTTTCTAATTCATTTTAACTGCTTAGCATTTACGACTCATAGAAACATGTGATACTTCAAAATATTGTAAAAAATAAAAATCAATTAAATTATACCAATAATTTCTATAAGAAAATAATTTAAAAAAGACCTAATTAGGTGAAAAAATTATTAATTTTGTATTCAATAAGGAGAAAATAAGAATGTAACAGAAACAAAAGAAATGTATTTTAAATCATTCATTCGTATTGAATATCATTTCAATTTCAAAGAAAATAAAGAAATTAATTTACTCACATTCTTGATTAATAAGTTCTTGAAAAAAATAATCCAAATAATTCTATAATAAAGCAAGCATTAATAAAGCTTGTCTGATGACGATTACACCAAAAATGTGAATACAAAATGGCGAACAAGGAACAAGCAACATCATCTCTGTTTAGAAAACTGTCAACAAGGGGGCGTCATTTTTTCCCCCTTTACAACGTAATTCAAATCCGCAACATTTTCAAAAATGGAAAGGGCTCTTTTTATATATACTGTAAAAAAATTTATTTTCTGCATTTAAAAAAAAATGATACACTAAATAATTTTCATTAATGAAAAAAAAGTAAATACTAACCTAATACGTTTTTAATAAATGAAAAATAAAATCGATTTCCTTTTCATAAAAATTAAAAAATTATTTTTAATGTACCAGACGTTTATAATCAATTTTTTCAAGTTGAACCAATGGTTTTAATTGTTCAGCAAATGATCGCATATCTTCGGCAATTGCATCCTGTCCAGATGGTGCAAGAACACTGAGTTCAACGAGATAACTTTGTGACATTGGTTCAACACTGTCGGGCATTTTTCCTTGTCCCATTTTAAAGATTTTCGAAACAGTCACTTTCATACGTCCCTTACGAAACATATAGCCACGTACAATATATTCAAAATCTAATTTACATCCCAATTCTGATAAAAATTCAGCAACAGTATTACTTGTTGCAATATCTAAACTACTTCTTATTAATGTTGGACGTGATTTATCGCCAATTTCCGTTTGACCAATATAACGTAATTGCCATGGCATTTCGGGATAATCAAGAGCTCTTCGAATTCTTAAAAGAAGTGGTTGTTCCGGTAGTGGTCCTCTGAAAATTAAATTAAATTTTACTTCTCCTTTGGTTTTTTTCACAAAAGAAAAAAAAGTACAATTGCAAATTTTTATCAAACTTTACCGTCTAATGCTGAAACACATTTCGTGATCGTGAAAAGTTTCAGGTCCAGTGTCAACATTGTCACACAAGCCACGAAGACGATGTAGCAAAACTTCAACTGCACTATCCAAAACAGAACCTTGGAGAAGATATTCCTGATTTGGAATAATGTTCGTTTTCATTGCAGCTGTCATACTGTCCATTGCAGTTGATATCGGCGCCGACATGATTATTAATTAATATTTACCTGACAATTATCAATTTTATTAGCTTTCAATTCATTTGAATGAAACTTCCTCTGTCACTTTAAGGTTAAGTTATCGTTTTCCACTTATTGTACTTTTAATCATTAAAATAATTAAAATCAATTATAGTTTATAAATTATATATATAAAATTAAATCATTATTTCATTGTTTATCAATTATTATCGTTTATTTTCAATAATATATAAAGAAACTCACCAACTATGACGTTTCAATTTGTTGTCATCACGTGACCGACTGAAGCGCCACCTGTAGTATAAATTATCCACTACATTTAACTTTAGCGGGAAATTTCAAAAATAGTAAATTCTGAAACAGGAAATATTCTATATTATAAAAATAGAAAATAGTGATAAAAAATATGTATTTCATAAATAGGACAACAGTTTACATTTGTTTTTCTTTCATTTTAAAAAATGAACAAAATTTATATATATGTACAAAACTTGTATTTTTGTGTTATTTTAAACTTGTGTATGTGTAAATAAACGAATTTAATAAACAAAAATATTTACATATTACAGTTCGATGTTTACTAGAATAAATAAAGGCAACAGAAAAAGAAATTTAAAAAAACAGATTTTGTGTAAAAAAAAAATAAAAAAAAAATAAATAAAGTAGAGAGTGAAAATTATGTTTTACTATCAACAGAAGATGTTGAGTGTGTCCTACCGGAAATATGACCCAATGTTGGATCATTCGAACATCCGCCAAGGGAAAACATTTTCGGTATATCTTGACCGTAATAAATTTTCGAATTTTGTCCAAGTGATTCATATTTTTTTAATTCTAAAAATTCTTTCGATAATAATAAATCATTTGCTTCGGCTTGTTTTTTTGTTTGATAAAATTCAGCGTCAGAACGACTTTTTTCACGTGCCAAATGCATTTCATCTTCGATAGAAGCAATTCTTTGTAGTGATTCTTTTTCCATGATTTTCTGTTCAAATTGAATTTTTGCAACTAGTGCCTCTTTCTCGGCAATGATGATTGCTTTCTTACGATCTGTCTCAGCGTCTTTTTCAACGACTTTTTGATGTTGTGTTGATATTAAAAGTTTTGTTTTTTCACCTTCCCTAAAAAGAAAAAAATATAAATTTTTGTAACAATTTTAATTTATAGAATAAAAATTGTTTTCAATTACTTACATGAGTTCGTAATTTTTTCTAATTGTTTCCGGTATTTTTGGCTTTGTAACACGAACAGCTTGAATATGTAAACCTGGTGCAAGTTCATTTAAATCTTTTTGTAATGCAGTTTTCAAATTTTCATCAATTTGATCGAAGAGATCAATATAAACTTCATGCAAAGTGTGCACCGAACAAAATTGATTTAATTCATGATGAACTTTATTAAAAATTAATGTTCGATCATAATCAGCAGTGAAATTTCGAACCATATTGTAGACTGAAAAAAATATTAATGCATTTAAATTAAATTAATTCTGATAGATTGGAAATAAATCAAATAATATTGTTTACTTACCGGCACCGGCGTCTAAAATATTAACAACTTCAATTCGATCAAAATAAATCATCACACCACCACTTGTTCCACATGGAACATTTTTTACTTCATCTGTTTGCAAAGTTATTTGTACTGCACGATAATATGTAAGAACGGGAATCATCATATGAAATCCTGGATTACTGACATGAGGCAATAATGCTCCACCCTGAAATAAATTTTTTTTTAAATTTAAAACTTTTCATTTTAAAACAAACAAAATAATCAAATTGAAAATATAAACTAATAAAATAATTATAAAAAACTAAAAATAGCAAAATTTACGTACACGAAAATAAACACCAACATGTCCTTCTTCTATACGATGAAGAGAAAAATTAAATATCACAGCTAGAAAAATTAAAATGCCGATTCCAATTACACTTTGGTCAATCATTGTTTTAATTGCAGTGAAATATACAATATACCTGAAAAAATGTTGACTATTAATTCTAATTATTAATATATATATTTTATATTTCAACAAAAATTATATTTATAAATAAACTTTAGGTTATGTTGATTTCCTGATATATAGTAAATATGCAATAACAATAAATTTACTTCTTAATTACTGAAAATTTAATTTTTATTAAAAAACAATTGTGTCGAAAAATTCGAATAAAATTTTTAAACCTTTTAAACAATTAAAATACTTGTTAAAATAATAAATACAAAATATATATGTACAAATTGTAACGTTTACCTTTCTAATAATTGCCCTTGGAAATAGAAATATTCTTTTTGAGTTTTATTTATCTTTTCTCAATTATTTAATTAATTATTATTATCAAAAAAGAAAAAATTCATTTTGACAGATGATCAGATTTTGAGGTTATGTCAAAATGTTTATCCATCAGGGGACTAATCAGGAGTGTGATCCAATCAGTGATTTTCATATACGTCATAACAATTCCATTCATTGGCTGTTTTCAAATTTGCGCTTTAATAAACAACCAATGAGTGTGTGTTTTGTGAAAAATCTTAAGGCGTAAATATTATTTTTGATTATCGTTTTATTTATTTAAAAAAAATTAATTATAAATTTCTAAAACACTGTATTCAAAATTTTAATTTTAATCACAATTTAAAAAAAAAAATATTTATTTATATGAATGTAACGTTAGTTTTCTTTTGTAAATCGCGCATAAAGAATGAAATACGATTGGTGGAAATATTCCGCGCGTAAATTTAAGAGATTTTTTTATTAGTGTTTTCGAAAATTATTTCTTTTTTTTAAATTTCTATTTTTTGGTGATTGCGTTAATGAAAGTGATTTTACATCGTCTATATTTTGAGATAAAATTTTCAATTCCTGAAGCGCTCTTTTTGTTAATATTCCCTCTGGTGTTGTTGCCGGTTCCAAAAGTAACATTTTCAAAGATTTTTTTAATAAATCTTCGGCTTCTTGTAATTTTAAAAGAAGATCATGTGATGAAATTTCATTAGCTGCATAGGCACGATTTGCCAAAATTGCAACAGGAAAATGCATTTCATACAATAATATACCTATTGTAAATATTTTTTTTCTGTTATTATGAAATATATTTTAATTTACAAAAAAAAAAAAAATGAATTAAAATTCTCACCTTTAGCCCTGGAAATTCCTGGCTCTATTATTTCGAGAACATTGTAAACCTCTTTACAAAGTTGAAACATTTTTAATAAAGTTTTCTTCTGCGGATTAGGAGAACTTAATTCTCTTCTATATTCGGTCAATAATTTTTGTTTCAAATTTAAAATTAAAAAATGATTTGTATGAAAAGTTGAGGATAAAGTCTTTAATAAATTTTCCATTTTCTGTCGAAAAGAAATTGATTCATTAATATTTATATATTAGATATATTAGATTAGATAAGAATTTTAAAAAAATAATTTTAGTATTAGAAATCATAATAAAAATTCAAACCTTTATGTCATCAATTTCAATATTATTGATCAACGATTTTGATATTTCTAAAGTTGATTTAATTAGACATCCAAAATAATTTCTTTTACAGGACTGACACTCCCAATTGGTCCCTTTGTCATAATGATTAATTGTCAATGGATTTTTTATTGTCACAAAACCTTTTCTGCATCTTGGACAAATTATTGAACTCAAATGTGAACCACCTTCGAAAGGATCAAGACAAGTAGAACATTTACATTCGAAATATTTTCCTTCTCGAAGATGTTCTTTTCGTTCCGCTGAGCCCTGTAGAAATTAAATTTTATAATCTAATTATTAATATTAATAATATTAAAAAAAATCTTAATTTTGCAAAACGGAGAAATATATTTTTAATTTTTTTTTGTAAATATTTAAAACTGACCAATAAAGAAGAAGTGTAGTTAAAATAAATTATTTCTCCTTTTTGAATTGGAAGACTTGCAAAAACTGTTAATTGAAATTTATCATCAACAGTTATGTGTGTATTTCCTCGACATTCGTGAGCAATGAGAGATGTTTTTAAATAAAGACCACGAAGGGGAGATTCGCCCATACCTCCTGGAGATCTCAATTCAAATGAATTCACATCCAAAATACCGCAAATTTTTTGCACAAGCTCTCCCGCATTCTTATCATTCGCAGAAATTAATTTCATCTCGCGAAAAACCTACAAAATTTAAAAATATAAAAATAAAATAGTAAAAAAAAATTTGTAAATTGAAAAAAAAAATACAAACATCGACAACACTTTCTTCTCTCTCTTGCCATATTTCGGTATTTCTTCTTTTAATTGAATGATCCTCCATCTCATTTATTTGTTCCCATTGATTTGAATTTTTCACTTTTAAAAGCCACATTCGAAAATGCATTAAAATTTCAGTAATTTGTTGAATATTTTTGGAATAAAATTCTTTATCACTTTCTAATAGCTGGCATTCCTCTTTTGTGTGATGGCCCAATGAATCCTTTATTATAAATAAATAAAAATTAATTATAATGGAAAATTAGAATTTTTTATTAAATTTTCTCTTTTTTAAGTAGATAAAAATTATTTATCTTTAATTAAAATCATTCTAATTTAAAAAGGCGGTTTTTTTAGAACCTTTTTTTCATTTATATATTTACCTCACAGAAACTATTGCACAGGGGGGCGACGTTACATTTCGAACAAATGTAGTGTGATTTTTTGCTAGCAGCCGAAAGATGACGAAGACAAGAAAAACATAAAGATGATTTATTAAAAGTTGCAGGTCCAACGACCACAGGATCTTCTCTAATTATCACTTCACCCGCTGAGATATTTTTTGCCGATACCAAATATCTAAAACAATACAAATTTAAATAAATTTTCACATTTTTAAACTTGTATGCAATTTTTTTCATTACTTCATAAAATTCTTTTTTTACAAACTAAACATTTTCTAAACTAATTATAAAAACATTTACCTTCCTAAATTTTCCGAATGACAAATTTTATATTTTAAACAATTACTACTTTTACTTGCCATAATAAATAATTTTTATTTTCAATAAAATATAAAAATTTCAAGTTGTAGTAACAAATTTTTGTTTTAAATAACTTGTTAAAATGTAAACTAAAGAATTATACACAATTAGGGTTTTTTTTTGAAAACATTTGAAATTTCTTTTTTGGAAAAATAATTTTTTGATTTGTTAAAGGTTTAGAAAACGTTGGTGTACTAAACTACGTTGGTAGTCATTTCTCTCAAGATGATATTAATAGAATTAAAGAGCTAGAATCTTTTTAGGCCAAATAAAAAAAAGATCATATACTGCTCATATAAAAATAGATTATTTGTAATTCTATATTATTTTTAATAACTATTATTTATTAATTAAAATAATTTAATATTATTAATAATTATAACAATGAATTAAATTAACGTTAGAAAATAATAAAATAAATGATAATAAATACTAAAATAAATTAATAAAATAATTTATCATTAGTACCTTTTATTCAATATTTAATTAATGTTCAAATAATTTTAAAATATAATATATTATTACAAGAAATTGTAATATAAATGATTTTCAATTATCTGAGTCATAGATTATTTTCGATATTAATAAATATTTAAATAATTTTCATCATTATGAAATGATAAATTTTTACTAAATACTAATATCTGAATATTCAGATAAATCGGATGATTAAAGTAGTAAAAAATACGTAAATGTAAATTTGTCATATATAAATATTTAAAACTTCTTGTTTTTTTTATAATTCACTAATTGATTTCCATAATTCGGCCAATGATTCTTTAGATTCTTCTCCCAATTGTCCTTCCGGTGTGTCAGCCGGTTCAAAACACAAAATTCTAATTGCTTCTTTCAAAATATTTGCAGCTTCTGTTGTTTTTGATTTTAAAATATTTTTATCAATAACACCAGCTTGCCATTGACCCCTTGCCAAAATTAAAAGAGGAGCATGCAATTCATATAAAACCATTCCTAAAAAAAGAAAATAATACAAACATTACATTTTTAATTGAATTAAAAATTCTATCAAATTAAATAAAAAAATAATTTTTCAAAAATCTTGATTTAATATTAATATTTAATTAATTTTATACCTCTTGCTCTTGAACATCCAGGTTCCACAACGTCCAATACCTGAAGTAATAAACGACACATTTCAGCTTTATGCTCAAGTACAACATCCGGTAAATCAGTGAGAAGATATTCATCAACACGTCCATACATTTGAACCAATGAATATCTGAAAAATTAATTAAAATTGTTTTCTTAAAATTCATTTTTTTAAATTAAATTAAATTTTTTGCATCGTTTTTTTTAGCACCTCAGCATCGTTAGAAAGGAATGATGAGGATGCAGGACAGAATGATATTTTTTTATCACTGTTTCACGCTGTTGAATTGATTCTGGTCCATCGGGTCCAGCAAGCATTTCCGCTGCTTCCACTTCGGCTTGCATTATTCGAAAAACTTTCAAAACTGCCGCTCCGGTTGTTATAAATTCACAATGTGTACATTTCCACGAACTATCGGAATCTAAAATTTAATTTAAACATTTTTTTTCTATAATTTATTTATTTATTTTTTTTTTGCTTTTTAATTTTTGTTTTAATATAGAATTTTATTTTCAAACCGAGAGAATCCAAAGGAACCACGATTCCATTATCGCATTTACTGCATTTTAAAGAAGACATGTGAGTTCCTAATTCTGTTGGATCGGAACATCTGTTGCAGGCGCAAGAGAAATGTTTTCCCTCATAAAGTTGTTCTCGTCTTAAAATTGTTGGCAAAAGGGAATGAGTATAACTTCCATATAATTCACCTCCTTTTGGAACTTTCACTGTTGTTCTCAAATAAACCCTTTTGAAAAAAAGGAAAATTGCCACTTTTAAAAATTTGCAAAATTAGTTTAAAAATAACTAATTCAATAACTTAAATAATTTTCCTATAACTATAAATAATAAATTTTAAATAAATAATCAATTTTTCTAACAATTATATAAAATTTGCTTCAATATTAAAAATGAATAACATTTTTGTAATTTAAATTTAGAAAATATGTATTTGTATTTATGTTTTCTCTATTGAATGCATATTAATAATACGAATCGAAAAGTGTCATGGGAAAATAATAATATTTTTGTTATTACTTGTAATCGGTGGGCGATACACCATGACTTGTATTAGAAACACAAGAATGATTCATAAGTGAAAATTGTGGATAAAGAGCCCTTGCTGGATATCCTTTTGCTGCTCGTACTTCATGAGTGTTAATTTGCAAAATTCCACAAACCGTTTGTATATCATCTTCTGAAAATCTTTAGAAATATTTAGAAAACAAAATTTTAAATTGTAACATAATTCAAAAAAAAGTTAATGATAAATTAATACATATTTTTAGAAAAAAGATTCTCACCTTGTTAATTTTAAACGATTTCTTATGTATTCAACAATATTAACATGATCCGCTTTCCATTGACAATTTCCCTGTCTCTTTTTATTGTGAGCTTCCATTTTCTTCACTTGTTTCTCCCATCGTTCTGAATCTTTTTCTGAAGCTAAAAGTAATCTTAGAGGTGTTATACATTCCAATTGTGGAACTCCAGTTTGTAATTCTTCACTTAAAGCCACTGCAATATTAAATTTTTCACGAGCTTCTGCGAAAACCTGTTTAATTTTTATTTAATTATAATAATAAACAATTTAGAATTTTTTATTTAACGTAATAATTGAAAAAAACGGAAAAATAATTCAAAGAAACAAAAAATTAAGATTAAAATTTTGTGAAGATTAAAAAAAAATTTCATAGTTATACATACTTGACATTCATAATCCTTATGATGAGGATTATTTTCACATTCTGAATCACAAACTGGCCAACTGCATTTACTGCAAAGTGTATGAGTGTCAGGAAGACGAGGCCAGGCAGAATAACATCCTAGACAAAGAGGATATGTAAAAGCTTTTGGTCCAACGACAAAGGGCGTTTCAATAAAAATCTCTTCTCCTTCTTCTAAATCTTTCGATGCCACCAAATATCTACAATTACAAAAATTATAGTTTTAATATTGTTACTTAAAATATAAAATATAATTGCTTTTACAAAATTGTTAAATTTACAATTTATATTTAAATTTTAACAAATAAAAAGAAAAAAAAACATTTTACCGTCCCACTTGTTCGTTTTGAAGAATTTCGTAATTTTTAGAAAGTCCTTCGCCATTTTTCTAAAAACAATTTTTTGAGAAAAATCAAATTATATAGTTTTTTTTTTGACGTAATAGATGTTAGATAATAAAAATATAAAATGAAACTTACGGACAATTGAGACATGATGCACTTTTTTTTTTATTCTTTAAATCTCGTTCACCTGTTTCTGTTCGTATGTGAAATTAACTGTCCTGATAATCTTATATATATATTGAGCGTTATCAAAAATAAAAATCCTCTAAGCTTGCCAAACTTTGAATCTAGAATGTGCTACTCTAGTCTCGATTCTTCACCACGTCAGTTGAGGACCAACTGATTGAGTATATTTTTGGCGCTTGAAACGTACAAATAACATCCAATAGTTTTCCATCCAATTTTCATTCATTTTTAGGCTCACTCGTTTCATATATTTATTTCTTCTTTTTTTTTTTGGCAAAATATTTACATTATATATAATATGCGTAAATTCCAAATTTATAAAATTTAAAATATTTTCCTTTAATATTGATTTCTGCTTTCCCAATTTTTTTGTGTTTACAAAATTTCCTACTATTTTTCAATAGTTTAATTAATTACTATCATCACAACAACACATAATTAGGTATATAAAACGTAAACAAAATAATTATTTATTATTATACATTTTCCTAAATCAAAAGACAAATTTTTAATGAATTATATTTAAAATATATTTTTAAAAAATCGAATCTCATTTAAAAAAATTTATATAATAAAAATATATTTTGTTATTGTAAATATAAATTTAAAAAAATTATTTAAAAATGACTTACGTAGTTCCTTTATTTCCCGCCGTTACAGTTTGAAATTTTTCTAACCTCAAAATTTTACCTCGAACTTTTTTCTTGTTCATTATTCTAAATAATTGTAGATTCATTAAATTAATATACAAAAATGTAGTAATAGACATTTTAATAACTGTTTTATATCAGTAAAATGTTTTTTTTCACGTTTTTGTTTACTTTTTGAGGTTAAATGTTGATCTACTGTCAATTGCTTCCATTTGTAAAAATACTGACATTGAACTCTTTTTCACTATATCGTAAATATTTACTTGGTTTCAAAGCAGTGATAGTTTCTTTTTAAAAATAAAATGACACTTTTTCTTTTTCTTTATAAAACAAACTTCCTCAATATGCAAAGGGCCATGTTTGCTGCACATGCGCAAATAGTTCCTCCCTCTTGGGTTTCTTCGATTGTTAAGACCAAAGTAGTTCTCCTCAACGAAGTCGTAATTTTCACACGAAACAAGCTTCTTAAATTAAAATGTAAGTACTATTAATTCTTATCATAATTTGCCTATTTCAATGCATTTATTTTTATTATTATTGAAAGGAGTTGTGAAAGAATATAAGACATACTGAAAATCTCAGACGCCGGCATGGTTTGCAAATTGTTAACGACGACGTAGTATCGCTGACCTTCGCCGAATTTAATGCCAAAGGGCAAAGTTTAATAAAAATTTACCTCAATTCTTTTTAAATTATAAGATTTTAATTATAATTAATATTTTGCCTCCTAAATAAATCTTCATAGGTTAGAAACACCCATGTTTTATGCTCGGAAATTCAGTTTATGGCTTATGTAATACCCAGGTCAATACCACTTTCCCTCGAATTAGAAAAAATTTATAATTTAATAAAACATAATTATAAATTTAAACCGTATTTTCTAAATCCTGTACAAAAAAACGCAGTAATTAAAAAACGTGATATTTTTTGATGTTCACAATTTCTGATCGATTTTTAAGTTGAAGGTTACCTGCGAGAATTGGGTCATCTTTAGGAGATTTAGTTCAATAAAGGGATTTTCTTGTTAAATTTTATTATAAAAAAACACTTGTAAGAATTTATTTATATTTTATTAATAGAATCAATAATTGAAAAATTTAATTTTTATTTGTTTTAAAAAAAAAAACTTATTATTTTCATTAATAGACAATGGCACCACCACCAACATACAGTGATTTGGGAAAAGACGCACGAAATGTTTTCGGCAATGGTTATCATTTTGGTCTTTTAAAATTGAATGTAAAAACTAAAACTGATACAGGTGTTGAATTCACCACTGGCGGTGTATCAAATCAAGACACTGGCAAAGTTGTTGGTAATTTTGAGAGTAAATATAAAATGAAAGAATATGGAATTACATTTGCTGAAAAATGGAATACTGACAATACTCTCGGTACTGATGTTACCATTGCTGATCAACTTTTGAAAGGATTACAACTTACTTATAGTTGTACATTCTCACCGCAAACTGGGTAAAATATTTTATTTACATTCATCCAATAAAAAAGTGATTAAAAAAAAACAAATATTTTATTTTACATTTTATTGTAGAGGCAAAACTGGACAATTGAAGACAGTTTATAAAAATGAAAATGCAGCAATTACCTCTGATATGGATATCAGTCTTTCAAGTGGTCCTATCGTTAATGGATCATTTGTTGTTGGATTCCAAGGTAAATTTTTAATTTTCAAATTAAAAGTGTTATGCGATTTTTTTTCTCTCTTTTTATGACTCTTGTTTTCTTTTTTTCTCCAAAGGTTGGCTATGCGGTTATCAAACATGTTTTGACACTCAAAGGAGCAAAATGACTAAGAATAATCTTGCACTTGGATTTACTGGTCCTGATTTTGCAATTCACACTTCCGTGTAAGTTAAAAACATCTTTTTTATTTTATAAAACTATTGCAAAAATTTAATATCGTTTTCGTGAAATAATTTAACGTTTAAAATATAATTTTTCTAGGAGTAATGGTCGCGAATTTGGAGGATCAATTTATCACAAAGTGAAACCAGGATTAGAGGGAGCAATTAATTTGGCCTGGAATTCCAGTAATAATGTCACTGAATTTGGACTTGGTACTAAATACGATCTCGATCAAGATGCCTCTGTCAGAGCCAAGGTCAATTCACAACTTCAAATTGGATTGGGATATCAACAGAAGCTCCGTGAAGGTATTAATGTTTTTTTTTATTAATCAAAAAGCTTTACTTTGCGATTAAAAAAGTATTTTTTGCATTTTTGAAAAAGTAATATTCATAAGGTGATAATCAAACTTGTCCTTGTGTCTAGAATGTGTCTGTGATTGTAAAACTAATCAAAAGTAGTTAGAGATTTCTATTTATATAATTCACCACGTGCTAATCTAAAATTAGATTTAACCTCCTGGCTCAATGGTCACCAGACAGTGTCTTCTCTCTTTCTTTATTGATTAACATTATTTATTCTCAAATCTAGAGACTGTATATAAAAAATTTAAATCACGATTTCAATTCTTCTTTACAAATATTTAATTTTCTATTTTTTCCATCCAGGTGTTATACTTGCTTTGTCAACGAACATTGACGGCAAAAACTTTGGATCCGGTGGACATAAAGTTGGTTTATCATTGGAGCTCAATGCCTAAATTTTAATATTTTTGAGAGGAATGAAAATTCAAACCCCTCTGTTATTAATTTCATAAAACACTTGTGTCGTAAAGAGACAGATTCACCAGAAGCTTCAGAGAAAAAAAATCGCCTGTTAACGTGTAATTTTAGATATATAGAATTTCACGCATCGATTTTAGCTCAATTATAAAAAAAAAAAAAAAAATAATAATAAAAGCAGTTGAGTTTTATCGAATTACAACAGAATGAATGTCGATCTTGAATTATTATGACGAATTTCTTCTTAAAAACTTATTACTACGATAATTAATTAATCGAGTGACAGAAGAAATGATTATTCCATTCAAAGATAAAAAAAGACGATTGAGATAATTATTAATGTCGAGACGATAAAGAAAAAAAATTCCGAGAGGGGAAAAAAATAGAAATAGAGTAATAAGAAAAAAAATGTGTTTAGGACGAATAAAATGTTCAATGTATAACAAATAATCGAAATTTCGTTTAATACACAATTTTTTTCCATGTAGTTCTGTAAATAGATGATAAAAACTACAAAGAAAATTACCTAATGAATTTTAATCTTTTTTTTTTTCATTATAATATACACACACTTTTTAAAAATTGAAATATTTTACGACTTTGTTAATGATAAATAAGAACATTGTAATTATCTCTCTATTATATATATGAAAATGAAAAGAAAAATAGTATTCAACAAATTGAGCCCAGTTCGATTACTCTATTTTAATTTATATTATATAATCATAATAATCAACGATCTTTTTTTTTTTTTGTAGTTTATATTTTGAGCGAATGCCTTTGAATAGTTGCTGAGAAAAAAAAATAATAAAATTAAGACACAATTGTTAAGTTTTGGCGTGGTAGTGATTTATTTACAAAGAAAAACATATTTCCGTGTTCGACAATTTTTTTTTAAAATCAAATAAGCTACTTTTTTTAAATTAGTATGTTTTTTTTCATATCAATAGTCTAAAGTTACAATTACTTTTCAAAGTAGAAAGTTGTTATTTTTTTTTAGCCTTTTTCGAACTTAATACTTTTATTTAGATAAAAAGAAATAAAAAAAAAAGGATCTCTGATTAGATTATTTCTAATTTTCAATAATAGTTAGTGCACCATCTGATCATCCATGGCTTTTGCAATCCATTCTGGTTCAGTTTGAGCAATCTTCTCAATAATCTGATTTACTTGATAGCAAAGAGACTGAATGTGTTTGTCCCATGTTGGTAAAGTTTCACGAGCTAAAAAACAATTTTTTTTTACAAGTTAATCAAATTAATTTAAAAATTATTTTCATTTTCTTTAAAAATATCAAAACTCACTTTCAAAATTAACTATGGAGTCAATTTGATCAATATAGCCATTCATTCTGCCTTCGGTTATCATTTGACTTGCAATTTTTTCAGCTTTTGTTGGTGGTATTTCAAGTAACGCTCCCAATTCTTCGAATGTAATATTATTATAGAGTTTACTGGCTGACAATAAATTGTGTTCAATTACTGCACGATCGAGAATTGTTGATCCAAGTCCATCTGTCGTACATGCTTTTTGATGTGGTTGTAAAAATTCTTCAAACTCCTGAAGCTCAGAGCGACGAATTATTCGATCTAAATACATTTTCTCGAGAATTGAATAGGCAGGTAAATTTTGACATCGTTCATCTTTAAAAAGAGTTGCCAGCATACGACTTCTTTGCTGACCTAAAATAATAAAATTTGAATTTTTTTGTTTTTGATGACTCGATTAAATTAATTAATTAATTACCTGCGGACGCAAGGACGGTACAAATGAGAGCATTTTTTAATGCCGTCATCCTTTCATCTTCATGGATAATTGAACGATAGGAAAGTTCATTGTATCGCTGAGCAGCTTCAATAAATTTTCTTCTATAATCTAAGACTCGAGCGTAACAAACTTTGTAATAAATTTGCAATTGTTCGTTCTTTGATTCGGCCTAAAAATATGATTTTTTTTTAAAATATAATAATTAGTTTCTTGTAAATTTAATTAATAAAATAATAATAAACCTGTAAAAGAGATGCTCTGTTTATAAACGCTTCGGCTTGAACTGGATCATCATCTTCTAAATAAAGTCGAGCAATTTTGAGGTACGTTTCAAGTTTATAGTCTACAGTGTATTGTCTGAAAAAAATGTAAATAAAAAAAATTATATTTCGTCTATTGGAAAAATTATAATTTAAAAAGAAAGAAAGAAATTTACTTTTGACCAGTTTCTAAAGGAATGCCAACGAGAACATTAGCAGCTTCTCGCCAATTTTGGTTGCGTTCATAAATATCGGCCAAATGTTGTCTTATACTAGCTACTTGTTCTTCAAAAGAAATCACTCGCGGTTGAACCTGCAGAAAAAAAAATATATATTTTATTAATTCAGAAAAATTTTACAATATAAAATTCTTATATCTTACCTTATCTAAAGTATAATGTGAAACTGCTTTCGAAATCTCATCGGGTAGATTTAAAAGTCGACTACTCACATCCGTAAGAACTTGTCTTGAAATAACCAAGCTGACATTTTCATTTACAACTATAAAATAAAAAAATTAAAATTTTTAAATTCTAATAATTATTACCAAAATTAACAATCGAATTTAATAACAATCTCATAAAAATCAAAATAAATGTATACCTCAAAAAAATTGCAATTTACAAACAAATTTATTAGAAAACATAAAACTTACTTGCTTCAATGAAAACTTTTAAAGTTTCTGCGAGCTCATCACCAGATGATGAAATAATTGCATCTAAAATAGCCCGATATCTGAAATAATAACATATAAGTCAATAACAAAAAAAAAAAAAAAAATTATATTTATATAAAAAAAACTTACTTGTCAGCTTGATCTTTATGGGAACCTCCAGAATGTGCCAAATTTGCTAATTGTTGACGTACAGAGGCTACCGTGACTACCATTTTTTCCGAATTTTATTAATCACATAAACAATCATAAACAACTTTTTTTCGAATGATAAAACCTTCTTTATTTTTTTAATGGCAGCACGTTTTTCCAATAAGACAATAAGTATTCTATCAATTATGCATACTAGATAGCTGGATTTTGTTTTTTTAAGACACTAAATTATTCAAAATATCCACACTAATAACCGCACATAAATAATACCACCTAAATTATTATAACAAGAAGATCATGAACATCATGAAGCTTTGATCTTGTGTCAAGCGACCCTAACCTTTAAATTGTTTCTGAACAAACTCGCACACGAGTGAAAAAAATTTTTACCAAATAAAAAATTAATACATTTTTTAAACTCAAAAATCGTCTATTTTAAATTTTAATAAATAAAATTTATTTAAAAAAAAAGTTTTTTAAGAAAACAAAAAATATCTATCAAGGAAATAATATTTTAAATCTTCCCGCTCTAAAAACGGAAGTGACTTTAGATAATAACTTCCGCAATATATGGCATCATTTCCCGATTTTCTTTTTTCAAAATTTTGAAAATTTCATATCTAGTTTGATTAGAAATAAGAAATAACTCCTAAAAGGTATTAAATATACATTTTTATCTTCTTTAAAAAAATTTTATTTCATTTAATTCAATTAAATGCTCTCATTTCTATAAATTTGCTTCTGGTCACTTGTCAATTTCTCTCTCGATAATAATTTACTCTTAAAAGTTAAATATATTTAAAACAAAATAGTTTCTAATCATGAAAAAACTAGAAAATCTTTCAAATTATATATTAAAATTAAAATAATTTGTTTATAAATATTTTTTCTTTAAAAAAAAAAAAAAAAAATGCATCAGGTTGCTTGGATGCAGGTTAGGTTAGGATTTTTAGAGAAATTCCAATATTGTAATTTTCTTTTTTGATTGGTTAAAGAAGAATGTATTGGACAATTTTTGGAGCGGTGAAAAGGCAAAATATGGCGAAATCGAAAATCCTAAAGTGCGCGAAAGCCTGTCAGTGATTGTTGTTTACATGTTCATAATAAATGCCACGTTGCGATCATCATTGTGTTTTGAGTCAAGTCAAATGAATTGGTTGTCGGGTAGAATAAATAAATTTGATAAAATAGTGACCTTTGCTTCTTAATTTATTAATCTTTGTGTTATTATAAAAGCGGCGCGCGATGCAACTTGGGATAGCAATGGTGGGCGCGTGATTTTGAACAAATTCGTGTTATTAGTGATAAACAGTGGTAAGTACAATAAAATGATGAATTTTCATATTTTTGTGATAAATTAATATTAATAGTTGTGTTTGATTGGATTTTATGAATGATTTTTATGTCCTACTTGACAGGAAAAGTGTTTTTCAGACACGCCCCCACCCAATAGTATACGCATTTCAGATACGAACGTACAATTTTTGAGGTTAAGTTGTATTTCTTCTAATTATTCCTGTCGAGTGTCTTGAAATTTTAAATCACTTATTGTTTGAAGATTTTCGTCATTTCTAGAAGTAATTGTTTTTTATAATAAGTAAATTCTCCGTCGATTAATAGTAATAAACAAGGGTAAAAGTTTGCTTTCTGGAAAATGGCGCGTTGAAGTAATAAATGGCGCTAATGTTGACTTGTGTGTGACTGTGCTTCGAATTTTTGATTATTATTCAAATTTTTCGTTTCTAATTTCAGAAAATTAGTGTTTAAATTTCTAATTGTATTATGTGGGTTGCCTAAAAGTGTTATTAATTTATGGGAATATCAAGAAATGCCGAGATAAGAAGAAAGTATTTGAATTTTTGAATTTTTAAATTAGGCCCAATGAGTGATAGTTAATTGAATCAGATATTTACGTTTTTTTTGTCGATATTAATATATATTACATAAATTAATTAAGACTTGTTAAGTTATCTTTTTTTTTGCATGTTTTCATAATTTTAGGAGAAATAATGCATATAATGTGTTATACTTGCTTGGGTTTGGGATTCTAACCTATATCTTTCTGTTGACGATACTTTTAAATGTTTAGGAATAATTTTTTAAATCTTTAAACATGTTTTTTCATAATTGGATATAAATAAGGTTTAGAAATTTTTCTTTTTGTTTTATTTATATTCAACACTGACGTGAACTTTTTGTTTTTTATTGACCATTGTTGACGCTACAAAAATGTACGTCAAGTAGTTGTAATAATGTAATAGCATATGTTTTTTTTTTTTTTTTAGTATAATTTTGTTAGTAGTTTTTTTTCAAAATTTGTTAAATTTTATTTTTATTTATATAATAGGAGGAAGTTCTTCTGTGGAATAATTCACAATGGCTACAAATAAAGGGCAAACTGTTCGAGCCCTTGTTGAATCTGTGGCTTTGGATTCACGTACTCTTAATGATCAGGATTTGAGTGCATTGAGTCTTTCACATAATGAACAATATTCGTCAACTAATTTTGAGGCCTATACAAGTATTTCTGGTGATTTAGAATGTATGAACGCTGAGGAAGTTATGACAACTGATGAAGAACATGTTGTTATTGAACAAGAATCAGAAACCGAGGGAGAGAGTGTTCTTCCCGATATTGAAATGACGGATGTTTCCGATAATGTTCAAAATGAACAAATTATATATACAACGGCAAATCAACATAATCAGAATTTAATTTTTCAAACAAAACCCACATTACAAAGAGTTCCTGTTTCAACGATTCAGGTATATAATTAATTTCTTTTTTTTTCTGTTTAAAATTAACATTGGATAATATTAATCAAAATTTTATTTTAGATGAAACAACATGTTGGACAACCGTCACAGAGTCAATCATTTATGATTGTTTCACCTGCTGGTGGACAAGGAAATAGTCAAATTTTGAAAATTTCCCATCCCTCCGGTACATCGCCAGGACAATTACAAAGTTTGGCACAAACTTTAATAACAGCAAAATCAGCCGATGGAAATATTGTTCAATTACGTTCAGCACAGCCAAATAAACCAATTATAACGACAACACAATCTGGCACTATAACATTGGGAAATGTTCAAGGAGTTAAAACAATTCAATCATCTTCTATTAAAAGACCCGTTCAAAGTGGACAACAAAATCGAAATGTAAGAATTGTTTCCTTCATTCTTTTTTTTTCTAGATAATTAATTACTTATTAATAACAAACAAAAAAATTTGTAGGTTTATACAAAAATGATACTCTCTGGTAATCAATCACAAACGGGACAAGTTCTTTTTGCCTCATCACAAGGTGAAAGTCAACAAGCGATAAAAATTATAAGTAATAATTCATCGCAAAATATATCGAATCCGACGAAAACAATAACTTTCGCTCAAGCACAACAAATGGGTCTATTAGGTCCAAGTAAAGTTCAACATATTTTACCTTCTTCACCATCTCAGAAACAGGTTTGTGTTTTTTCAAATTTTTTTTCGCTTTAAATCTAATTTTGTTTCTTTACAAAAATTGTCTTTTTCTCACAGGGAATTATTGTTAATAAATTAATGCCATCGACGGGTTCGGCTTCAAAAATGACTATTGTTTCAAATTCAATAAAATCGCCGGCTAAAATTTTACCAGCGCCGACAATGCAGACAAAAACAATTTCATCGTCACCAACATTGGTTAGTAAAGGAAATATGCAACATCAAACTGCTCAAAAAGTTATAATTAGACAGGTAATGAAATTTTGTTTATTTTTAATTAATTTGTTAATTTTTTAAAATTTTTAAATAATTTTTATTTTTTTTTCCTATTTAGAGTTCCTTGAAACCAGGAACAGTACTTGGAGGTGGACAAGTGATTCGAATTCCTGCTAATCAAAATATCGTAACATCAAATCAAGTGCACCAAATTCAAATGCCCGGACGTCAGGTGCAATATGTTAGATTAGTGAGTACACCAGCAACTGGAACAAGTAATGTTGTCACTGTTGGTAAAGCAAAACCCCAAGCGACACTACAAACAGTTGGTGTTCATCAAAAAATTGGACCTCAACAGCAAATTGTTAAAGTGAGTAAAAAAAAAAAATGTTTTTCGTATCTTTTGGAATTTTTTTTTTAACAATTTGTCACTTTTTTAAAAAATCTTTTTAATCTTTTTCAATTTATTTTCAAGTATTTCACTTTTTTCGAGTTGTCAAGTTTACAAAAAATTATTTTTTTTTTCTATTTAATACTATTTTTTATTCTATTAGTTTTATATTTTATAATAAAATTAATAACTGATTGAATTTTACTCAAAACGAAATTTAGGCAATTAGAAGTGTCACGCCAAAAGGTGGAACAGGACAAAGATTGTTGATTCCCGCTTCAGTTGGTGGTCAGGGAAAAAGTGCGGTCGCCATTCCAGCATCAGCTCTTAGTCAATTGGCCTCGGGTCAAGCCGTTATTTCTGGAGGTTCAAACGTTGGGAATATTGTCGTTCTCCCTGCTCAATATCTTCAACAGGTATAAATTTTAATTATAATTCCTTTTAACGAGACGAAAATTTGTGGAATTAAAATTAAATAGTTAATTTAATTTTTTTTCTTAAATTTACAGAAGGATGAATTGAAAATGAAAACACTTCATCAATCAACATCGAGTTTATTAAATAGTTCGCAAAGTTCAATTGGTTCATCTGGAAATATATCAATTGCTTCATACAATGAGAGTAAAATGTCACAAAGATCTGTGGCGAATAGCGAACCAAATGGAATTCGTCCACGAAAGCCTTGCAATTGCACCAAATCACAATGTCTTAAATTGTGAGTAGAAAGAAGGAAAAAATTATTTTTATCTTTTTTTTTATTTGTATTTTAATTTCTTTTAAATTAATTTTTTTCTTTTCAGATATTGCGATTGTTTTGCGAATGGAGAATTTTGTCATATGTGCAATTGTAATAATTGTTCGAATAATTTAGGCAATGAGGAAGAAAGACAGAGAGCTATTAAATCATGTTTAGAACGCAATCCAAATGCATTCCGACCGAAAATTGGAAAAGGGCGCGATATCGGTGAAGATATTGTCAGAAGACACACCAAAGGTTGTAATTGTAAACGAAGTGGTTGCTTGAAAAATTACTGTGAATGCTACGAGGTTTGTAATTAATTTTTCTTTTTTAAAAACAATTATTTAATTTAATTTTTAATTTTAAAAAAATTTGTTTTTATCTCGTGTGTCATTTGTTTATTTTTGAAGTAAAGTTTGTTCTTTTGTTTTTAGGCGAAAATCCCATGTTCTGGAAATTGTAAGTGTATAGGTTGTCGAAATGTCGAAGAGACACTTTTAACGAAAAAATCATTGAAAGATTTAGCTGACGCTGCTGAAGTTAGAACGGCACAACTCACATTAAATAAAGCTAAAATGCAACAATATTTAGATTCCACGGCTTTTAGACCGGCAGCAACTTCAAATACTGGAGCAAGGTTAGAAATTGTTTTATATTTTTCTCCTAATTATAATTTAAAATTTTTCAATAATAACTTTTCTATTTTTTCTTTTTAGACAACCATTCAATTTCCTAACTGATAAAGTTGTTGAAATAACATGTCAATGTTTAATGGCACAAGCAGACGATGCCGAACGAAATATGTTGGACGAGGAAACATCGCAAAAATTAATAATCGAAGAATTTGGACGATGCTTGAAAGAAATAATAGAATCTGCCCATAAAGCAGAAAATATCTAGCAGGGATATTTCATCAGAAAACGAAATTTCCACAATTATTTCAATTTTATCCTTGCGCATTAAAAAAAGCAATCGATGGATTAAAAGAAAAGAAAATGACTGAAATTTAAGAATACCAAAGACATGGTATGGACAAAAATAAAGTAAAACTGAAATCAGTTTTTATTTCGAAAAGAGCATCGATTTACAAACAAACAAAAAATGCACGAGAATAGGTAAAAGAATTTTTAACACTTTTTTTTTAATCAACTCGTTTAATCATATATAATATATTGATATTGTGAGTAATTGATCTTGACAATTTAATTGAATTGAAATTTTCATCGGCAAGAAAAAAAAGAGGAAAAATTGTGAAATTTAATTTGTATATAAATTATAGAGAAATGTAAGATCAAGATAAAAATGATTAGCATAATAATAACATTAAAAAAAATTTTGTACGTCAAAAAAAAAGGCGAAAATTCAATTCAAAATCGATCATTTGCTCCATAAGCTAATAAACTTATTATAGAGAACAAAACAAAAAATTTGGTTTCAATAAAACAAAAAAATTTCAATTTAATTAGCCGCCTTTGTAAAGTGTGTACAAAGATCTAATTTACTAAAAATGACGAGGAAAATTTTGATATTTTTTCAAATCCTGCAAAGAATTGCTATTCAAAAAGAAAAAGCGTCGTATCTTTTCTTTATACGTAAAAAAAATAAATACTTTCATTATTTGCTATTTTTAGTATTTACTGAAGGTATATTTAAAATTAGATTTAATTAGTTTTTACTTGTTTAATTTTTTTTTATATAGTTCTGTAGTTTGAGAATTTTCATTCAAATCGTGAATAAATTATTCACTTATAGTAAAAAGGATGCATTTTTGAAAATCTCTTTTTTGTGTAGTAAATTGTTTAACGATTTATTAATTTTTTTCCATTAAATATAAAATAGTTTTTAAAAAAAAGAAAAAAGTAGAATTATACTTTTTTTTTGTTTATTGTCAATCAAACACGATTTTTTCTCACAATTTTTTGTATGATTGGCATAGTAAACGAAATACTTTACACTTATTGTAGAATAATGTAAGAAAAAAAAATGTATAGATAGGAGTCGATTGAAGTATATAAATATATATATATTATATTATAAATAAAAAATATTATTATTATCAGAGTTGATAAAGTTAATTGCGCTCTTTAAAAAAAAAATTTTGGTGAAAAATCTGTGTGTTCAATGACATGTAGCTATTATTCTAGCTTTGCGACTTTTAAACATATATATGTTATATTTCTACTCATTAAATTATCAGATATAAAATTTATTTCAATTTTTTTCTTTCGAAACAAACCTATGTTCATTAAATCTTTTAATTTTTTAAATTTTTCCTTGAAGAAGAAAATTTAATTTTTCTAATAAAAGTAAAAATTAAATAATTAGAATTTAACAATTTTCTTTTTAGTTTCTTTAGTTTGTTTAAATTTGTTATCATTCTCATCTTCAATTGATTCTAATGCCTTATCGGAAATTGTTTTAACAGTTATTGTTGTTTCTTCTTTTTCTCTCGCAGCATCGGGACAATCTTTCTTTAAATGTGTCACATCACCGCATATTTTACAAGCACCACCTTTTGGATAAAGTCCTTTTGGATTATCGGGACATTGTTTTGCAATATGTCCCTGTTCACGACATATAAAACATTTTGCATATCTATAGTCATCGGATTTTGTAACTTTACATTCAAAATGTGTGTGCTCTGTTGATCCACATTTAAAACAAATGCCAGTTGCCGATTCTTCTTTACCAAGTTCGGGACAATCGGATAAATTGTGACCCGATTTACGACAGTGAAAACAAACTTGTTTTCTCACGCGTGCCAATGCTTTTTCTGCTTTTCGCCTCTCGAGTTTCATTGCTGCGTCTATTTCTGATTTTGGAATTCCTGAAAATAATAAAATTTTTAAAATTAAAGTCAAAAAAATGTTTTGAAAATTTCAAAAATAGAACGAACCTTTGAGAATCATTTGTTGTTTTAATTCTTTTAATCGTTCGGCGTCTTCTTTTTGAACGGGAAATCCATCGTACATGACAACTTCAATTTCCATTCCATTGATCATTAATTTCATTGATTGCATTGGTTTTCTTCTTTGATGTTCCTTGTTGTCTCTAACTTTAGGCTTTCTTAAATGATGATTTTTCATATTTGCCCTATTTCTTTCAAATCTGTTATTTTGATTTGGAAAATTAGAATTTTCCTCCAATTTTTTATCAGGTTTTCCGAATTTCACTTCAGTATTCCAGTCATTTTCCTTAGTGTCAAATACCGATTTTTTCAAATCAGTATTTGTTGTTTCACTTTTTTTATTTTTATTCTTCAAATTTCGCTTTTGACGTTTACTTAATTTTTCCGTGGGTTTTTCTATTGTTGAATTTTCATCGGATTTTTCATCAATTTTGATTTTCTTTTCCTTCTGTTCTGAAACTGCATCTTCAGATGTATCAATTTTATCACGTTTCTTCTTGTTTTTTTGGGGAGAAACAGAAACAGATTTTATTTTCAAAATATTATTTTCTTCCTCTTTATTTTTATCAGTGACTATTTGTTTTCTTTTCACTTTTTCGCTAATATCATTTACAAGATTGGTATTATTATCTTCAGTTTGATTATTTAGAGCTTCTTTAATTTTTTTCTTTTTTATTTTCTTCTCGGTTGGTTTTTCAATTTTATTCGAAGTTGATAATTTTGTTTTCTTTGTTTTTTTCGTTGGTTTATCAAATTCCGCCCAATCATTTGTCACGGGGGAAGATTCTTCTTTTTCCTCAAGTAATTGTTTTGCTGTTTTAGTTTTCCCTTTAGTTTCAAATGATTTTTCTTTTGCCAAAGATTCATTGAGTTGTTGTTTCATAATATGCCATGGTGTTGCTTCCTCTTTGACCCTTTCATTTGAAGCTTTAGAACCTTTAGCTCTTGCAAAACGTGTCATCTGCAAAATAAATTTTAATAAAAATTAAATATTAATAATAAATAACAATTTACGAATAAAATATTTAAGTTTTTCTTTAAATAGCTGTTTATACAATTAAATTATATTTATACATAAAATATATAATAAAAGTAATATAAAAATTACTATAGTATACAGTAAACGTAATATTTAAATTCTAAAATTAAATATGTTTGAAAATTCCACGTGTTTGTCAAACATTTAATATATAATTTAGATTAATTAATGTAATTACTTAGATGGAATTTATGAATCGTTTAAAAAGACAAAAAAAAAAAAATTACGTAAATAATAAACAAAAATGTAAGCAAAATCTTTGAAAGAAATAGTTTTAATAAAGTTTAAATTAATATAAATTTAAAAACAAATTTATAGGTTAAGTCACATGTGTATATAAAGTTCACATATCTAATTTCTAATATATTTCTAAAATAATTAAAAATAAAACTTACATTTCTCAAATATTAATAAAAATAATTAATAATGTATCATTTCACGTTATATAATGTCACAAAAACAATTTATTTAAACAAATTTTTTAATTAAGCAGAAAATCAACAAATGATCAACCCTTTAATTTCAGGGTTTGGAATGTAGTTCAACAACCAATGAAAATTAAAGTGAAGCTGATTGGTTGAATAAGTCACGTGACTTATTACGTAAAATACGTAAATTTAAATAGTTTCAAAATGAAAATATTTTTTCTTTTATATATAAGTGATATATTTTTTAAAAAAAGAAAAAATTGACCATTATACATAATTAATATTACATTAATTAACATAATTAATTGTTACCATAGAAAACAGAACATGTTATAAAAAATTATTATTACATAACCTCAGTTTCTATCAAGTAAAAAGATTTAAATTATTGAATAATAATTTATGCAAAATGTAAAAATTTAACACAAATATTAATTTCCTTTACTTCTTATTGTTTGTAAATGAAAAAGAATTTATATTTCTTTTCATTTCGAATTTACATGAATCTGACAGCTGACGCACGTGTGTGTAAATGTGTATGTGTTAATTATTGTGTTTGACAGTGATTTGACAGTTGGATATTGTAAATTAACAAACATGTAATCAATTGTTTTATAAATAAATAAATAAATAAATCCACTCGTTAATAATTAAAGGTACAATAAAAGAAAGTGTAAATTTCTAGTGACTTGGGATAAACAGAAATACGAGATCAACATTGTT
The DNA here is from genome assembly GCF_019393585.1 of Leptopilina boulardi. Classification (NCBI taxonomy): domain Eukaryota; kingdom Metazoa; phylum Arthropoda; class Insecta; order Hymenoptera; family Figitidae; genus Leptopilina; species Leptopilina boulardi. Next base: position 676,399 of record NW_026137853.1, read on the forward strand.
TATAACCTCACTTTTTAATTATGGAGATAAATCCATTGAGTATTATTCTTGTAAAAAGTGACAGTAAAGGTGACAGAATGCTTTTTCGTTATCCACACACAACTAATCATGAAAGAGACTTGAATCAATGTACAAAACGAAAAAATCCTTATTCATTAATTATAAACGAAGATTTGTTGCAGGTTAGTAAAATTTTCACACCTTTCGTACGTAAACTAAAAAGATAAAATAAATTTATTTTATTAATGTTATTTTATTTGTATTTATCAATAATAATTATTGTTTTTCTTTAAATACAGTCGTTGCCATTTCCTACGTCAAATATAACAAATGGAAATCTCACAGGATTATCAGATGAAGTTCTCTCAACTTTATTTGCAGTAAAACCCGAATTATGTGAACTTAAATTTGAATTAAAAGTAAATAATGTACGTTTTGTTGGACATCCAACGCTTCTTTCATCACGTGGAACAAAGGAAACAAATTCCTCAATGTTGTTCAATGTCGTTTTTGCTCTTCAAGCACAAGCGACACATTCGGTTGTGAAATGTTATTACGATCTTAGCAGAAGGTTTGTTTTTTTCAAATTAGAAAATGCAGTTCATTAAATTATTAATTTAGTTTTGCAATTTTATTTATTTTGTTTAGACTTGGAATTGCGTTAAGGCACGAGGAAAAACGATGCGGTTATCTTAGTGAAGAAATTAAAATGATGGTCTCTACTCATGATGAAGCTGCTGCTCGGTAAAAAGGATATTTTAAAAAAATTTTAACAATTTCAAAATATCGAATTTAATTTTATGTTGATAAATAAATGAAAATTTTTTTTTTGCAGATCAGAAGAGGAGAGTGATGGCGACGAATCGCCATACGAAGTGATACTTCAAAAATGTTCTCTCGCTCGCGATTTAAAGTCTGTTTTCAACAGTTTAAGTACAACGGGAGTAATTAATATTATGATTAATAAATGGATTCAAGTTAGTTTTTGCTTGCCGCAAAAAGTTCATCAATCCCACAAAAAGGGTTTTATTATGAATCCAGAAATGATTGACAGGTTTGTTATTTCCCTCGAATAAAATTAATATTAAAAAAATAATAATAATTGGGGTAAAAAATCTATTATTAGATTGAATAAAATTCGATTAAAAATTATTGTGCTAATTAAAGAATAATGAAATTTCAATTGCTAATGAATTAATTTTACCAGGTGCTTAAAAAGTTTGAGGCCTTATCATGGTTTATTGCTATTGATTGAACAATTGGAATTATTGGAATCACTTCCATCGGATTCATCGCCAGCGTTAAAACGAATGATTCAAATGTATAATCCCTTGAAGAGTTTGCAAACTTTAGCTGCCGATTCAGATCTCACATTGTCACAAGTTTTTCAATTGACTGGACATTTGGTTTATTGGGCGAAAGCAACAATTATTTATCCACTTTGTGAAAGTAATGTTTACGTTGTTTCACCAGATGCAATTATTACAAATCAATTATTGGAAATGTTTTCCGAACAATTTCCAGGATTGTGTTTATTGCAGGTAAATTATTAAAATTAATTTCTGAAATTCTAATTTGCATATTTATATAATTTATATAATTTTTAATATTTTTTTAAGGTGCTGAGCGATTTTTCTCTACCAACTTCAATTAGTCAAAAATTAAATCCTCTAAATCAACCACAGCAGCAAACGCAGCTAGTGAAAATTATTATTTGGATGTTGAAATATCATCTTTTGTTGCAATTACATACTTATGTGCAATATATGCCAACAGTTCATGGCCGAATAATTAAAGTAATTAAATCATCAAAATTATTTCAAACTAAAAATTATTAACTATAATTTCTTTTAATTTTTTTTGTTTGTATTCATAATTTTTTTTATTGTTAACATTTTTTATTTTCAGTTCGATTTATTTTTTATTAAATTAAAAAGAAATTTGTAAGTCTTTTGAAAGTATAAAAAAATACTGTTTTAGGATTCAAAGTCCTCGGATACGTCGAGTCCAACGGGAACTGTGGAAAATGAAAATGGTCATCAACAGGAGGATAGTAGTTGGAGTCTGAGCGATACACCAAAAGGTACACCAAGTGATTCAAAAACAGATATGTCATTGTCAATTCATAAGGAGGATGGAATTTATGATTTTCAACCGGAAAATTATTCAATGCCATCGGATGATATTATTTTATTGGATAAACTTTGTCGATTAGGCTATTTTCGTGGTGCACATCATTTGGAAGAAATTATGTATTTGGAAAATATTCGTCGTTCACAATTATTACAAATACTTGATAAATTTCGCGATATTTTAATTACGTGCGAGAGTGAAGATCCAGCGATTGCACTTTTTTATTCTCAATTAAGTTCCCAGTAAAGATCAACAAATTATTTTAACAAAAAAACTGTAAGTTTGTACATATATATTACATTGTAAAAAATATTTAACATTTTAGATTTTTTATATTTGTTAAATTGTTTTATTATTGTTATTATAATCGTTATTTTCATTATTGGTAAAGCAAGTAATAAAATGAGAAATATAAAATAAATATTGCATATTATTTATATTTATAAATAAATATATTTTTTTATATTTTTTATTACAATATTATTTGAATATTTTTTGATGACTATAATTAAATTTTCTATATTTTTATAAAAAATTAATTGCAATTAATTAAGTTAATTAATAAATCAATTTCTATTTTTTTATTTTAATTAAATTTTAATTTATTATTTACAATCATTAATTAAAGTTTAATTAAAATTAAAATTGATTCATTAATAATTACAAATTACTAAAAAAAAGTCATTTAGATGACAAATTTGTTTTAAATAATGTAAAATTAAAAAAAAACTGTTGAGATTACTTTTTTTGAAATTTAAATTTACCGCCAATAATGAAATGGATTTCTATTTTTTAATAAGGAAGGGTATGCCACCAATCAGCGTTCTCTAATTTCCCGCTTTTATTTAGCTACAAAAATTGTCCACCAATGAGGAAGATTGGTTTCCAAGCTGAGAATTGTGGAAATCCGTCCAGCAGCCAATCACAGGCTAGATAAAACAGTTGCAATTCCTGTCGACAAATTTTCATCACTCGGTGGCGTCCTTTTGTTCCAGCAACATTGTTTTTTCAAAAATGGTAAATATTATTTATTTCTCCGCAACTTTTGTGTTTTATTTACTTCTCCAATCGAGGGGAATAATATTTTATGAGAAAAAGAATGGTAAATTGTCGAAAAGTGATAAAATGACCAATGAGAATAATGACTACGCATTTGACGTGTTGTGCAGGTATTCTCATTGTTTGCATATTTTTTCTCACATTTCGGCAATTTTCATGGATTGTTAATCATATTTAACTCAGTTTTGTTCAGTAATTTACATTTTCCCAATAAATAATGTATTGTGGGTTAGTTTATAACATTGTCGAAAGATGGCGCATTTTCAAGATGGCGGCGATTGGGAAAGTTGGCTAACAAGCGTTGCTCATTTATTTTTCCAGATTCCTCGGTGGTGGCTGGTCAAAAGCAAAAATCACCAGTGAAAATGATCCTGAGCATATAAGGGTGTGCCCGAAACTGAAAAGAACCCGGTCTTCTTGTAAGATTACTTTCCAAATTTTCATTTGGTTAGTAATCCAGAGAAGGGATCTCCGGGGACTTGACAGAATCGGAAGGATCGCAAGCTGTGGACAATCCCTACTTTGGTAATTTTAATCTCTTAATTAAAAATTATTTTCGTTTTTCATTAAATTTTGACCAAAATATCTTGTATGACTTGAATATTTTGAGAATATCTCATTTTTTATAAATACTGTTTTATAGGTTATGTTTGCTTTACTTTTTTTTTGACAAAAAAAAAATGCAGTGTGAATAATTTTTTTTAACAAAAATAGGAAGGAATAGGAATAGTTTATAGGAAATAAAGGAACGTAACCTACATAATTGCAGGTTAAAATAAAAAAAAATGTAAAATATGAGAAAAAATATTTTAAAAAAAGAAGAAACTCGTAAATGTACAATTGTAGGTTAGAATTAGTTTTTCCTACTATTTTAATATATCGCCTGCATAAAAATTAAAGAAAATTCCTGATATTTTCAAGATGTCGGCGATTGGGAAAATTTTTAGCAAGTGTTATTTATTTTTTTTTACAGATTCCTGGGTGGTTACTAGTTAAAAGCAAAAATGATCGGTGAAAATGATTCTGAGCATATAAGGGTGTGCCCGAAACTGAAAAGAAACCGGTCTTCTTGAAAGGTTACTTTCTAAATTTTCATTTGGTTAGTAACTCAGAGAAGGGATCTCCGGGGACTTGACAGAATCGGAAGAATCGCAAGCTATGGAAAATCCCTACTTAGGTAATTTTCCTCTATTAATTAAATAATATTTCCATTTTCAATTAATTCACTATCAAAAGATCTTGTATTAATTGAAAATTTTGAAAATATCTCGTTTTTTATAGAAAATTGTTTTGTAGGTTATGTTTTCTTAACTTTTTTTTGACAAAAAAAAAAAAAAAATACGCTACGTAAATAATTGTTTATTTTTGATAAAAATGGGAAGAAATAGTTTCTAGGAAATAAAGAAACCTAACCTGTAATTGCAGGTTAAAATAAAAAAAACCAAAATATAGAGAAATGAAAAATTTAAAGACGAATATTTTTTTTTCAAATAAAATTTATATTTGTCAGAAAATATTTAAGTAAAACTAAATTTAGATCTGTTTTTTTCTAGTTTTTAATTTGTTTTGTTCTTTGTTCCTTTTTTCAGTATCACCTGAGGAAAACAATGGGAGAGCCACCTTTAAAAAAGTATAGAGTCAGTGCGGGTTTAAAAAATTTTTTTAAATTAAATTTAAAGTAAAAGAAACTAAAAAATTTTTTTAATATATATTTTTTTTCTAAATTTCGTTTTTTTTATTTATAGATTTAAATTTTCGCGGAATAATCAGCCAATGCGCGCGCAGTATCCTTTTTGAAAATGCGCCTTATAGTTAGTTATCTTAAGTTGGCATTCATGTTTATCGCCATTTTTTATTTAAAGTAGTCATGTGTTTTACAAAGTATTTTGTTTATTTTTAAAAGTTTAATAGTTTCTTTTAAATTAAATTAATTAGATAAAGTAAAGTAATTTGATAGAGTCAGTGTTTAGTGAATGTGTGAAATTAAAATCTTTAATCTCTCGTCCGTGGGTGAAGAAATTATTTGCACTGATAACAAACAACAATCTGATTGAATTGAATAATGTGAGTTATTTATTTTAACTATTTTTATTTAATTTCTATTATTTCTCATGTGCTTCTTTAATGAATATTTATTGCTTATTGTGCCTTATTTTCTTATATTTTTATTGAAGCTTTTAACAAATTTTTTCAACACGTACAAAAGTGAGGTTAGAAATTTTTAAGTACAAATGTTTTTAATATATTTTTTGATAAATTTTATTAATTGTACTAAAAAAAATTATTTGGATTAATTTTTATTTTATAAAATAATGTCCAGTATTTTTTAAAAATACTTGTATTTGAATTTTTATTTGCAAAAATGATTATTTTTACAATAACTCACTTTTTTTCGTGTTGATTGATTTATTATTTGACTTTTTTGCCTTCTTGCAAAGTGCAAGATGGAAGTTTTATTTAAGAATTGATATATAAAGGTTTTACGTTTATTTTTTTATTATTTTGGGATATTGTATATTTTAAAATAATTAATATTGCTTGTTATTGTTGGTGCTGTTTTGGTTTTTTATTTAATGTTGGTCTTTTTATTGAAACAATTTTTTTTTGGGATTATTTTCTTTGTTTCTTTTTCGATATTCTCAAGTTTTCCACGATATTTGTAATTTGTTTTTTCCTATGGTGTGTGGCTTTTTTTCTTTGGGCTCTTTTTAAAATTATTCCACATTTTAATGGTGTTTCTTTAATTTCTTGTTCTTTTCTTCGCATTTCGTTGTATTTCTTTTCATAAGTTTCGCCTTTGCTTTTAATAGTGGCTTTTTAGATTTTATGAAAAAAACAGAAGTTTATAACAATAGAATTTATTTTGTTCAGAGGCATTTGGAGGTCAATCTGGAACAATTTTTGTCATCTTTAAAATTATCAGGAGTTGGTGTGTCTTCCATATACGCATTTTCTCAACAAGCAGTGAATTTCGAATTATTTAGATTTTAAGATATGTAGGTTATTTACAGATCTTTTTTTTTCGTATGTTATAATTTAAAAGAAGCTAACAACTAAATTAAATTCTCAAATTTTTTCATTGTGTTGAATAGTAAATTACAAAATCGTCAAAACGTTTATAATTTTATTATAAATCAGTGTATAATTAAATATGATACAAAGAACTTCGATAATATATTTATTATCATTAAGATATAAAAATGTATCGACTTTAATTTTATCAGGATCGTTTTTATAAAATTACTTTCTTGTATTTATAGATAGCAGCATCGGGTATATTTTATTATCGATATATAAAATTAAAAAAGAATATTTTTAATAATTTATTTAATTCTAAAATAATATATACATTTTCTTGAATATTTGCCTTTGCTAAAACCGTTTCGTTAAAAAATTGTTTTTCTATGAATATTTATTGATAACATGAAAAAAGTTGCTATCAATATTTAACAAGTGATTTTATTATAACTTGTTGAGTATATTTGTAATTGTTTTAAGCAAATTTAAATTTATTTTGTAAATTTTCTTTCAAGTACAATTTTATAAAATCGACAAACTTTCCATCAGGTTGTAATAATTCAGAAAATTGTCTTCGTTATATTTTTTATATTAGATTAGAAATAATTGTTTTTTCGTTAATAATTTAAGGAAGTGAATAAAAAATGAAGAGATTACTTAATTACATGCGTGGTTTGTTATATAGAGCTTTGTCCTATAAATTGAGCAAATTATGTCTCTCTGATACCGAATCTCACGCTATACCTCATAGTAATTGCTTGGCTTCTGATATACAATCCCAGCATGTAGTCCGTTGCCAGTGATATTTGTTTTGAGAAACATAATTAATTGCTTCGTCAGGTATACCACACAATACTCTGTCTTCGTGTTGATGACGTTGACACAATTGAATGCTTAATCATTAATTCTAGATAATTGACTAATACATAACATATTTGCCAAGTAAACATCCGATTTGTTGGCTATATATATATATATATAGTCTTTGAATTAATCTATAAAAAGTTTGTTTTTTTTCCCGCTGATATGTAGAATTTCTCATGAAATATTTCCTGTTTTGTGAAATCAGAAGATTATTTTTTGTCACGAGTGTATAAAAATTTTATGCTGGAAATTTCAGGTGAATTTTATAAAAAAAAAAAAGATAAAATAAGGAAGTATTTTTTTTCCATAATAAATTATTTTATGAAAAAATTTATAATTAGTAAATTACGAAAAACTTTTTCTTAGTTAAAACGTTTAAAAGTGAGGGAATATTATGTTTTGGTATTAATTTCACAAGAGAGGAAGTTCAAGTTCAAGGAGAAAAAAAGTTATCATAAAGAATCAAAATAATCAACTTCGGTCTTTCCTTATTGGAAAGTGGAGTTTAAATAAGTTAAATTGGAAGTTTAAATAAGGCTAATTTTTGAAATTAAAATTTTTTTTATATTTCTAAATTCTAATTTAACAGAATTTTTTTTTCTTTGAATTAAAATTCATTATCGTATAGGTATTTCAAAATATCTGTAATATCATACTTTTTGTATAGTGGGGAAAATTATTTCTATTTCGATATAAGCTCAGATGTCAAACGATGTCTTATAAGACTGTACAGTATTAGATTTCTGCGGCAAATCCTTTCTCCTCTTTGCATTTAGTTGGAAAATAGCAGAGGCATGAACATGTCTATATTCAGAGTTAATCGCGTATTTCTATTTGTAAAAATTGTTTAGTTTCTATGAAAATAATTGTTAGTGTTTGATAATTGCAAGTGATAAGTTATTTAATCTTTGTGTCACGTCCAGATTTATATACACGTTTTGTATATATAATTTTTTTTTATTATACCAAGAATTATACGAGAATAATTTTTCAAGTTTCTCTACTTGCTTTGAGTTGTGAATATAATTAAATTTAGAAATTTGCTCATTCTTGTGATAGCGTGAGTGAAGAATAAAAAAAAATATATATATAAAAAGAGAAACTATTTTTTTTTTTTACAAAAAGATAGTGTTTTTTTTTTTTTTAATAATTTTTTTGGAAAGTGTATTTTTCTTTAATTTATTGATATACCTTTACAAAATTAACGAATTTTTGAGAAAATATTTGTCAACTATTTCGTAATTAGTTGTCATTGTTTATTTTATTATGAATTATTTAGTGAATTATTTGTGTTGGTGAAAAGTGCACGTGGTACAGAGAAGAGCAGACTTTACTTTCACTATAGAGTTGACTTGAGTCCACTTTTCCTTGTCGATTCGACCTGCATTGAGATTTAGATTCGAAAGATTTTCATGAATAGTATAATATAGCACAAAATCGAATGAAAATTAATTAAATGGAATCTTAATAAATTTCTTTTTATATTGTACTTTTTTTAAAATTTGATTTAGTTTTTATCTGCAGTTATGAAATATAATTAATGAATAATAATAATAATAAAATAATAAAAAAAATAATAATTATTATAATTATAAGAAAAACATTTCTATTAATGGATCATTTCTTTTTATTTAACAGTAATTAAAAATAAAAGTTTAAAAATAATGTTAACAGTAAATTGAATTTTAACAGTGTTCAAAAATAAAAATTAATTTTTGTTCTTCGTTTTAAATTGCAAAATGTTCTACAGTATTTTTGCGGAGGATAATAAAAAAAAATTCTATAGTACCAATTGAATGAAAAATGCGAAGACAATTACTCTATAGGAAGTTTGTGTAATAATTAGAGACACTTGAAATTGATACGTAAAAAAATTGTCATTCAGAATATTACTTTGAAGGTTGTTTTTCTAAATATGAAAAATGAATTTTAATTAAATTTGAAATTTTCTATTCATTTATCTATTTTTGTATAATTACTAATAATAATTTTATAATAATAATTAATTTTTAAATAATTAATAACTTCCTATAATGAAAAAACTTTTTTCATGAATTTGTTTAATATTAAAATTTTTTTTAAATCCTTTCAAATGATCTCCTTTATTATTTCAAAGATGGAGTAATTATTATTACAAATTATTACTATAAATACTATATTTTCAATTTTCATAATTTATAATTGTATTGTTATCTCCATTATAATAGATAGATTTGTCTTCTTTATTATTATTTTTTTATTATTTTTATTATTATTATTTTGAGTGTGGAAATTTCAGTTTTTCATTCAAAGTGTTTTAATTAATTTATTATATATTTTAATAAGTTTAAAAAAATAGGAGAAATAATTTTTTTTTTTGAAGTGTATATATATGCAATACCAGTAAAATAGATGTTATTCGTTAAAGTGGATACTAACGAGCCTTGTTGTGAATAAATTTCCCGTTTCTGTTATCAAGAGGTGGCAGTACCTAATAATCCTTTGAAATGCTCGAAGCGTTAGAGAGACAGAGAGAGAGAGAGAGAGAGAGTAGCCTTCGTGAAGTGCTAAACAGCACTGTCACTGTTCTATTGTCGTGGAAATTCCAATGTAGACGATGAATATTGCAAATTCGAGACGAAGCTTAGCGAACTGTTACAACCGGACGATGAGGCGATAGTGTGTATAAAGTTCATCGAGCGAGCGTGTTGATTCCCTACAGGCTCCTTTGATAACGTTTTCGTTGTCAATATACAGGAATACGTTCCGCATGACCCCTGCCAATAAAACAAATATTATAACACACTGGTTTAGAGTTGCTTTTTCCAATTGCATTTTTATATAATATCGATTATAAATTCTTTTTCATTGATTTATTCGTCTATAACAGAAAAAAAAATAAAATTGTCCAATTAATTTCATCACAAAAAGGATTTCAATTTAAAATCTGATTCTTTGATCAATCAAGTAGTTTGAAAACAGTTTAATATGTTATCTTTTGATTCGCAACGTTTTTTGTTCTCTCTCATTTGTTAAAATAAAATTTTTAGTAAAATTCGAATTTCGATTTAGTGACAAAAATTTACTAGCACAATTAAATTGAATGTTAAATAAAAATGATAATAATGATGATAATTGTGTGTTAATTAGTAACAATTATTTAATTCTAATTGATATAATTATGGAAGCAAAAGGAGGAATATTGTAATTATTAATGCTGTTGCAGTTGAATTAACTTTGAGAATTGAAGCGAGACCATGATATTCGGGAAATTTGTACATGTAGACTTGAAAACGGATATTCTATTGCTAACTGTATATATAAATCTCTTTATGATGACATGTAACTGGAAAATTTTCTCATCAACGATTTAATTAAAGTTGAATTTAAACTATTATCATATTATAGTTTCGTATATTTCTGATATATATTTGCAGATTATAACCAAATCAAATGAATTTATTAAATTGATATTGAATTTCATAAAATCTAAGTTCATTCATTATTATAATATAATGTATATATTATTGAACGAATATATATCTCAATTGTTTTGGTCATGAATTTCGAAATAGTTAGTCGCTTGTTATAATTTTCCATAATAATTTCGGTTATTGAAAGTAAATCCTTGGAAATGAGTGTTTTATAGAATATACATTTTTTTTTTCGTTTTTGTCGATTAATATTATAATTCAAATGAAAGTGGAATATTGTGTTATATAATGTCAGTGAAAAATTATGCTCATCAATATACGTTACAAATAAAAAATGTTGGAAATGAAAGGGAAGATTACAGTTTTAGTGATTCCTCAAACGAGTCGGAAGACCTTTTTCCTTTGATCCGACAAAATCTCGACAGACACAAGATGAGAGATTCGGTACAACTACAGGGAAATAGAATCAATTCTTCTAGTATTATTAAGGTGAGTTCTTTTTTCGTTCGTTTTGATTTCTCCTGGAAAATAGCGGATAAATCCAAACAAAGGCATTTTCTTTTAATTAAGCTTTAATCTAGTTCAATCCCAAATGAGATTTTTCAGCTGCTATTTTTCTTTAGTAGGATTTTTTGTTTTGTTTATCTACTGGTATTTGAGAAGATAAAATGTTTTAAAATGTCAATGTTATTCATCGATTTATTTGCGATTAAATAATATATTCCATTGGTGATTTCATTTCATTCGATTATTTGATAATTAAAACTATTTAGTTGAGAACGAACATAAAGCTAATTAAAGTCTCTGAAAACGAACATATTTTTTTCCAGTTACAAGTTTGGATTTCGAAAAGTTTACTATTTTTTTTAGGCGAATGAAATGTGTTTAATTTAAATTACTAATTCATTTAATTTGTTTCTAAATTCGCTTTTCTGTTTTAAGAAAATTTAAAAAAGAATTATTTGAGGTAGTTTTTAAATTTTAATTTTCACAGGAGGAATTTAGAATTAATAAAATGAAGAATGATATAAGTTTTCTTGGGAAAATTCAATTTTGATTCTTTGAGTATTATTAAATATTTACAATGGTTAGATCGTAACTTCTTTTTTGGTGTAAGAATTCACAGAGAGATTCTTTGCTATTCGCATAAATCTCCCGCAACGTCACCGATAAATCGAACTTAAGTAAATGGTATTTTACTTTACTCGAAGAATTTTATCTGAACTGTCGCGCTTTCTTTGTGAGTATAGTTTCTTTTTGCCAAACCATTGATCGCTTTCAAAAAGATTTGAACAAAATAATGTATTAAAATACTTTAAAAGTTATGTAAGTAATCTATATATTACGGTTAGTTTTCAATTAATCTTTAGTTTTATTACGATTATTTTAAATAAATAAAATCCATGATCAAATTTCGCGAATTCGCGACACTATATATTCGCGGAACCCGTGTCCTAATTTCGCGGATTTCGTGATCTAATTTCACAGATTTCATGATCTAATTTCGCGGATTTTATAACCTAATTTCGCGGAATCAGTGATTTAATTTCGCAGGTTTCGTGACGTAGTTTAGTTATAACCGTGATCTAATTTCGTGGATTTCGTTACCTATTTTTGCGCAAATTGCGACCTAATTTCGCGGATTTCGTGATCTAATTTCACGAAAGCTTGATCTAATTTCGCGGATTTTATAACCTAATTTCGCGGAATCCGTGATCTAATTTCGCGGGTTTCGTGACGTAGTTTCGTTATAACCGTGATCTAATTTCGTGGATTTCGTTACCTACTTTTTGCGCAAATTGCGACCTAATTTCGCGGATTTCGTGATCTAATTTCACGTAAGCTTGATATAATTTCGCGGATTTCGTAACCTAGTTTAGCGAAAACCGCGAACTAGTTTCGTGTAATCCGTGACCTAGATTTAGGATTTTGTGACCTAGTTTCGCAAAAACCGTGATCTAATTTCGCGAATTTCGTGAGTTAGTTTCGCGGAATCCGTGATCTAATTTGCGCGGATGTAAGCATTACATTAATTTAAGTTTTATTTATCGCACATCGTTATTTGTATTTAAACTAATTCTATCAGTATTTGAAAAATTAAAATTATATTTTAATTCTTGAAATGTAATCTTTGTTGTCGATGACATTGAAGGTTAATGACTGAAGTTAGTATATGGTATTTTCTTGTTGCTATTATACATAGGTTGTACTCCTTGTTCCTGTCGTTGAACATGGTCCCTCCTTTATGTACATTGAATATTAGGGATAAATTGCATGGAGAAGCAAATATACATTGTGTTGTGCCAAGATTGTATTGTGTGTATATATCGAGGACATTCGTGGCTAGTGGCATCATGCTGGAACAAAGCGATATGTTTTGGCAAATATTTGAGCGGCTAATTTTCGAAGGTGCACATCCGTTGCCTTCCATATATATATATATAAGTGCCCTTGTTTTGCTGCAGGCGTTTGCTTTTAAGGCAACATCCGCTTTTCAGTATATATCCCTATTTTCGCCCCCTTCGCTTTATCTTTTATAGTGAAGATATGTTGTCATCATTGGTTTCTGCAAATTCCCTTATATTAATGTTACTCATTTTTTTTTCTCTCTTATAGAGAAATTTTATCGTAGATATTTCTTAATTTTTTTTAAACTAAATTTAGAAGAAAAAAAAATAATTTTCTTTTAAATGTTGTCAAATTTAAAGTTTTAGAACAGGGTAAGGGGGAGGAATGGAAATGGTGTGTTCTCACTCTTTGAAAAATATGTGTGTTTTAGCAAATGGAGAAGGATTGTTTGATTCATAGCCCAGGGCGAGAGTTGAGCACCAGATAATAATTCTTTGTCTATAAAATCCACTCTTCTTCGTGCAGTATTTTTATTCATCTTGTTCTGATATGCTAAAGTGCAAAGTAATGTTTTTGAAGAACGGAAAACTTTCTTAAAAGTGCGATATATATATTTCAAATCATATTTGGTTTGCATCTTATTAGAATTTTATTTTGTTTATAATTTTACTATAATTGCTATATCAATTTTTCGTTTTCTGGATTAAAAAATAGTAATTTATAATTAGCATTAATTTTGGAATTACGCATCATAAAATTTTATTAGAATAATATTTTGCGTAATATATGATTTTGATAACAATACTCTATTGTTCAATAATCAAGTAATAATTAATTTACGAAAAAAAATTCCTCTTTTGCTTTCGTGATTTTTTTACGTTTCAACTTTTAATTTTGTATTTCAGTTTTAACTTTAATTTATTATATATCTGATTTTTTTTTTATTTTGTCCGCGAAATTTACTGCTCGCGCATTTGTCTCGTTGATTTATATTTTTATGACATCATTTCCGATAGTCGAAAATGAAATATATCCATTGTATTTGTGAAAAATTGGCAATCGTGTATATGGAAGAAGAAGAAGATGAGGGGGGAAAAAAAACAACAGCGGAATGTATAAGCGTTATTCTAGCGTAAAGATAGGAAAAGTGTTCCCCGTGTGTCAGGGTGCATTCTTTTCATTGCTGGACTTTGGGATCGAAAGTGGAGGTCGTGAGACCTTAGGAGACCTGTAAATCTAACCTCGTCGACCAAGTCACGTGTCCGGGGGGATATCTACTTTTTTACCTCTCTCTATATATATATAGAAACCTTGAACAATTTTCTGTTTTCTCAACCCTGCAGACTCGTTTTCTCATCTCTTTGGAAGAGTATAGAAATCGTCGCGCTGCAACCCACCCAAAATGTCCCGGTGCGTCTTCTTCTTTCTTTACTTTTATCTCACCCGATATATATATATATATATTCTTCTTTTACTTGTTGCATTTCCATCCCCCTATAAACATTGTGAAAGTCTTTACTTTTATCGCAAGGTTTTTTTTTTCTTTCGACAACATGATGGGTGGAGGAGTGGGAGCTTAACCAATTGCTGGGAAAGTGAGTTTTCCTGCTTTTTTTTTATACCCTCATGTCACATGATATATAGTGTTATCCTGAAAATTGTGTTTCCGTATGCTCGTAAATATGAAAAATCGAAAAAAAGGCGTTAAAATTCTTCTCTTTTGAAAATGTATTTAAATTATATTTTTATCATTATATTTTTCTGATAATATTTTGTCTTCTTTTCTTCTTCTTCTCTAAATATATATATATATATATATATATACATATATATATATATATATATATATATATATATATATATATATATATATATATATATTCTTAATATAAAATTCGCCATATCGTTTGAATTCAAGAAAAACTGTTTTGCGCGCAGACAATTGAAAATATAAATTCTCTTTTATAGAAAGACGTCGTTGTTGATTAAAAGTCATTACAATGGGAAAAAAAATTTGTGGTCGTTTCTCAACCACAATCAGATTTATTCCTCTCTTTCATTCTCCGTTTTTCCATTAACAAATCGAGAAAATAATTCATCACTGGGTTTTAATGCTCAGTCGATTTTACTCGTTTTTTTTAAAAAAGATTATCGTCTTTACATGTATATATATATATATATGAGAATTAGAACGATTCTTCGTAAATTTTCTATAGAATCTCTCCCTCTATATATAAAATGTCTTGAAATGAAAAAAAAAACGCCAAAAGATGATGAAGAGTGTCGCTAAATGGATAGGATGATGAAAAAAAAATTAGTGAAAAAAATCCATAAATATCATAAAAAAATGGAGGAAAAAAATTAAAACGTCCTTTTTTCTCACACGCGGCTTTATTTATTAAATGCTATTTCTTTAAAAGAGAGTATTATTATTAGTTCCAAGTCGATGAAGGGTCTTTTTAGTTGCGGCAGGTGTTTTTGTAAAGTACACGCTTTATAACTGTCGAGTTGTAATAGTACACTTCTTGTTAAAAAAAAGAAGGCAAAAAAAAAAAAATTGACATTGCGGTTTTAGTTTTCTAATTCGTTTTTTTCTTTTAAACCAATATACGTGCTTGCAATGTGACAAGAAATTTTCTTCGACAGCAAAAGCAGATATATTACTTTTTCAACGTATATAACCAAGTTTTAATTAAGTCTTGAGTCGGCAAGTTTCTTTTCCATTCTTTAATCACAAAAGAGAAAAAAAAAAGTGCAACGCCTGTCATGGTCAGTTACAAAATTTCAAGAAACTATTGCAATTTAATTTAAATCTCGGGAGAAGATATCAAGAAAGTGAAAAAAGATTGTATCTCTTAATTTTTTTTTTTTTTAATAATAAAATACACATTTAATTAAGAACAATAATTAAATTCAATTAAATTTAAATTTGTTAAATTTAATTAAGTTTAAATTAATTAAATAATTAAAAAATAATTTTAGAATTTTATAAATATTACAATATTTTATGTTTTTCTTTTTTATTTATATTTGCTATTATTTTAATTTTAATTTGAAATTAAATTTAGATTCTGATTATTGGATATCTGAAATTCATGTGATTACTGATTTGATACAAACGTATTTAATTACTGTTATACAAATACATATATTTGTAATTAATACGGAGTATTCATTAGATTAAAAAAATAAAAACCAATAATTAGTGTATACGTTGTAAGTTGTAAATTTTGATAAACCAATCAAAATTATATATAAATATATTTCTGAATATTGACGAACTCGATTGAAGTCACGCAATATTAATATTATACTGAAATAATATTTTGTACAAAAATAACATAAAATTACATAAAATAACATAACATTTATATTTGATTGGAAAATGAAATATTATTTTTGCATATTAAAATAACTGGAAATTAAAAAAATTTAATTAAATGCGATATATATATATATATATTTATATATTTTAAATAATTAAAATTTTTAAATTAGAATTATTAATTCGAAAGGAAAATAACTTTTTAAAAATAGTTTATTGCTTTATTTAATAGATCTTTTTTTTGCTTTTTCATATTTTTCTCCCTGGAAAAAATGGTTGAATAATTGATTTTTTTTTGGGTACTGTACTAATTTTATTCAATCATAAAAAAGTCACTAATATTTTTAAATGTATTTTTTCTCGAATTTACGAATTTTAGATATTGGATAAAGATTTTATCTTCACTTTTATCACAATCCTGATTCTTTACTCAGTTTAGTGTACACTGTTTTCTCTGCTTTTTTTTGTTCGCTTTTCCTATATAGCGCGTTTTACGATGGGAAGGGAGATCATATAATTCACTTCTAGTATATCATGCGAATTTAGTCGCTTCTCTTTCCCTTCTATTACTCTTTTATGAGAAGCCACTGTTCAGTTTTTTTTTTTGCCTAAAACAATTTCAGTTTTACATAAACTTCTAAAAAGCTAATTTACTATTTGTCGTCTTCTTTTTTTTCTAAATGATCGTAAATTGAGCAGACACGATAATTAATGAGTTAAATATTTTAGTAAAAGAATTAATTAAATTATTAATTATTATATTAATAATTATTGTTGAATAAATAAATTGAATTATTATGAATTATAAGTAAATTCTAGAGTCAAATAATATTTAATTCTGCGTGTATAAAATTTTTCGTGAATTCTGAAAAATGTTTCTACAGATAGGAAAATATACCATACAAATTTTTTAGTTGATAAATATTATTTGTAGGCTTTTAAATTTTCGAGGGTTTTTTTTTTGTTTGTCCAAAAAACTTGATGACGATGCGTAATATTTCAATATACTATAAATAGAGGCTGGTGCCTCGAATGCTTTTTCATGTGAATTTGAAAGTTATATTTATCGCTTTAGAAACGGGTTTTAGCAGAAACGTTTTCCGATAGCGATCTTTCTTTCTGCCGAAATCACATAAAGTACGTATAGGATGGGCAGCGTATTGATTATTGAATGGGTGAGACTAAATATTGCATTCCACTGATATTGCATTTGAATACGTAATATATATATCGCTTACATATGCGAGATTTAAAACCGATACTTTTGTGTGTATCATTTTTTGTTTCATCTGTTTAATAAATCCCATTTTGTACATATATATACATGTAGGAATCAAATATTATATATATACATATATAGGAAAACTAATGACTTCTTTGAAATCAAGTTTTTCTTTTTTGGTTTTCAAAGCTTTACTATATATAGGCAAAGAAATCGTTTTTCCTTTGATCAAAATATACATTTGGCAAAATTATATATTTCCTATCAGAATAAAAAATAAATGAATATTTTTTAATAAGTAATCTAATTTTTTTTTAAAATTATTTTCTATATTGGAAAAATAAATTTTCGCAAATTAAATTTGTTATAATATTTGTAATAATTATAAATATTATTTATTGATCAAAATCTTTAAATATTATTTAATTGTGATATAATAGGATAGTATTTTTTTCTTCTGTTATTTTATGCAAATCTTAAAAGTTAATTTAAGAAATTCAAAGTTTTTACGTGAATAGAGTTAGATATTCGCGCAGCTGCGACAAAATCGATGGCCATAAAGGGAAATGACATTCTTGAGAGACAACCGAGTTCAATATCGATTGTGCAATGCATCGTGTGGTATTTTTTACAATGAAAATTCAAAAGATGAAGGGCTTAATATCCTAACACGATGGATTTATTTGACGTGAACCGAATGAAGGATCACGACGCGAATTATGAGAGCACGAGGCTTTTCTCTCTCTTCCCCCCCCCCTCTCTCTCTCTCTCTCTCTCTCTCTCTCTCTCTCTCTCTCTCTCTCTCTCTCTCTCTCTCTCTCTCTCTCTCTTTGGGCTCGAGTATTTTCTTGATTTAATTACCTAGCCTATAATTCAGCTCGAACCATTTAACACCGGGAGTAAGGATACTATGCAACTTACAGTGATATATTGCTCTTCTCTCTGAGGGAGGATATAACCACGCAGCCTCCCACTAACCTTATACGAAATTTCTCTCCACTAGGTATATATATATATATATATATATATATATATATATATATATATATATTTAACGATGATGAAATAAATAAACGGTCTTTATCACAAAAATGAAAACTAATCATTTTCTTTTTTTTTATCAAATTTTTCATCTAAAGTTTCTGGGAGATAACTTTGAAAACTGATTGTAATGTATCTTTAGTATATTAGTCAATAAAATGGGATTTTGTTCTGACAATTTAGAGTATACACTGAAAAAAATTTATTTGATTCAAATATAATTGGTTACTTGACTATTATCAAACAAATATTTGTATTAAAAAATTATTATTAGAAATAGTATTTGGTTCAAATACAGAAATTATTGGTTCAAATACAGTTTATTTAATTTAATATTTTAATTATTTGATTTCAAAAATTATTTGGTTGAAGTAAATATATTTATTTGATAATATAGTCAAGTAAATATCATTTGAATCAAATCAATTTCTTTTTCAGTGTAGTACAAATTTTTTTGTTGGAAATTTTTTTTCTTTTGAAAGTTAGTGAAAATTTTCCACAAATTCAGAATTAGTTTATTTTACTTGTATTATTCTTTTCTCTGAGAGAGATTTAAAAAAAATATTCATGGTAGTTTTTTTTCTTGATGATTAATTTTTAACGTGTTTTTAAAATATTGTTCCCTTTTTTTGAAAACACTTTAAAATATATAAAAGTCGAAGGTTGAAACTCTTTGTTGAGAAAGCTTATGTTTTTTTTTTTTAATAAATTATTATTATTATTATTATTATTATTATTATTATTCTAGTAGTGTATAGGATGGTTGGATTATTTTGCTCTCGAGTTTCGTCTTTTGGTCGCATATACGGAAGTACTTGCAAACATTCGTAAAATACGTTTTTCATATACGGAATTATAGACAAAGCTGCGTTGCTTTTTTGTATATAGTACGAATCTTCATAATATATATATACACACACAGAGAGATAATTTTTTATTGCAACACTCAATTTTTCTTATAACATTCAGATTGCAAAAATTTTATAGCATAATTTACCTTTTTTATATTATTTAAATTTGAATTATATAGGTAGTTAAAAATAACTAATTTAATAGCACAAAGTCAATTACTGATTCAAATAGTTAAGAATTTTTCAGTTATTTTTCCACTGAAAATTAGTTACTTTTTACTAATAATTATTAATTAATTTATTAATAATTAGTAATTATTGTTTTATTATAATAATTAGTAATTATTTTATTAATTAGCAATTATTACTAAAGTAAAATTATTCAGCCAAGATTTTACCATAAGAATTAGTTATTTTTAACTAATTCATATTTAGAGAATATTAATTAAACATTTAATTTTATTTATTTTACATGATTTTTGGCTATTCTTGTATAAAAGTATGGCATTGTTATTAAATTAATAATTTCACAAAATTAATTTTTACTATCATTTTATCTAAAATGTGCTTGACATATCAGAGAATTGAGTTGATTATATACAAGAGGTTGAGATGCGAGAGATGTATTATGAGGAATGCTAATGGGTACATGTAAATAGTATCTCTAGAGATCAACGAAGTATCTCATTAATGTAAACTATATGACGTGTAATGTTGCAATTAGAGTAATATCGTTTGACACCAATGTTATTGGATAACTGACTTGAAACTATTTCAAAGAGACGTAATTTAGAAAATGATATTGAAACTTGCATCGAATATATCATTATATATTATATATTAATTAAGAAAAGGGAATTAATTCAAAAAGAGGGAATTAATTACTAGGGAATTAATTATTAGGGAATTTTTTTTATTAAAAAAAATCATTGTTGAAAATCGTATATAGGAATGGAAAATTAAAGGTTGAAACTAATTTTACCAAGGTGGTATAAACTTGGTATAAACTTGGAATCGGTTGTTCTTAATTTAAAAGCCCCTGAAGCCGGAAATTGCTTTAAAATGCTGCATTCGCAAGATGGCTCGATTTGCGTATTACAAGAACGTCCGAGAATTAATATATACTTGTTTGGTAATTTCCCCCAAGGCCATCATGTTCGAAATTAATTTCTTGCTCTTCATATATATATTCGCAATTGTATCGCAATTGTATCGCCTTTTTTCGATATTCGTTTCAAATGAGTTAGGAAAATAAAAAAAATTTTCTTCTATAGATTTTGAATTTGTTCTCTTCTAAAAAGTAATTTTACATTTTTTGTTCTCTTGGAAAAAAAAGAGTTTTTTTTCTTTTATTCTAAAATTGATTGGCAAAAATTTTTTGCTTCGTATTTCTGTATAAAAATTTTATTATCCATATATTTTTTTAATAATGAAAGAAATATTATTTCATTGTTATACAATTTGAGATGAAATCAATTGTCATAGGCAGATTTATTTTCCAACGTATTATCGCTTCTGCTATAGAAGCAATATTTTGATGAATGTGAATTGGCGATGATACTGATTGCTCGTGATTCTGACTGGTGCAACATTAGCAACATACTGTATAGAACGTGCCGTGTGGATACCATAAATTACATGGTAGATATATGTATATAGGGAACCTACTTGCGTTTTGGCCAAAATGGTACAGTGAATATTCGGCGCATATAGCTGTAATCAGAACTTAGGTAGGTCATGCTACTACGATTCGAATGCTATGGGCCCTCCATTGTGTTTAGTACAAAGCAGTCAAATTTCACTAAATTTGAAACATTTATTTTATATCAAATGATATACTAATTTACAATGAAAAAAATATTATATTCACAAAATTTTCAAAATAATTTTCTCGTTAAAATTTAATTTAATGAACGAATACATATAAAAGCGGAAATAAAATTAATGGATATTTATAATATAAAAAATAATGAATGGAAAAAAATACGGATTATTATTTTAAAACAAGAGTAATGTTTGTTTAATTGAAATTTTAGCGAAACGCTATTATTTATATTAATGAAATTTTTAAATATTTCTCTCCCTTTCTCATTTTATAATATATTCTCTCTCTGGCTCTCAATATTTTTCAAATGAATTTTAACTTTTTTATCGGGTATTTATTTAAAAAAAAAAATAAATAAATAAAAGTTTCTCGGCTAAAAATTTGCAGCTCTATTGTATTTCTCTCGGAAGTAATTAATAAATTTTTTTTTGTCTACAATAGAAATCCTGTGAATTGTGGACGACAATTTATCCAACAGGTAAATCAATGTTTGCGCTTCTGTATGTGTTTCGAACATTTTTGTGTTTTTGTTTGTATCATTAATGATCAGCCACAGCTGCGGGTTTGGTTCAGGATTTCAACAGATCATGTGTTGGAGGTGCTCTCGTGCGCCCGTCCTGTATGCAGGATTGTGTAATAATTCAACGCCGCCATTATTGGTGCAGTCCCATAAATTTGAATTACCTCTGTGCGGAATATTAATAATCCTACGGTCTACGACAGCAATGTCGGTGTGACCGAGCTTCGATTAAGTGTTGTAAATAAAACGCAGATTCTATCGACGCTTTGCTCATTGAAATGGAGAAAAAGAAAGAAAGAAAGAGAGAGGGAGAGAGAAGGTAGAAGGTAGAAGGTCTTATGAGAATAAGAGACAGATTTTGCATTTTCATTATATTCGCACAGAAACTCTGCCAGGAATGAAATAAATTCCCCAAAGCTTTTTCGAGTTTTATATTTTTACCTCTCTCTCGGTTCAAATTCATTGAAAATCATATGCGGTTATTGTCTTCAGAATTAAAACTTTTTCATTATTTTAAAACCTAAAAATTATAATTAATCATTTTTTGGTCCATTTTTCTCGTGAAATCCACTTTTGAACAAGATTTAGAAATTTAGGGCGAAGAAAAGTTTTTGGTTGACAAGGGTTGATACATTAGGAGGCATAATTTGTTTTGTTCATTTTATTTTGGTTTACTCACAAAATAAGGGGTTCGTGCTCTGAAACAAAGTTTCCAACCATTAGGAATGATTCAGCCTCCCCCCCCCCACTCTAAATAGAGGCACAAGATAAATTGTTACTTTAGAGTTGAAAAAAAATATACTGAAAAGAAAAGCTTTTTTTGTAACAGCTAAAGATTAAAATATATTTCGCTTAGAATTGAATTTGAAATAAATTGGGTTATACAAAAAAATTAAATAATAAAAATAGTGAAATTTGGGTTTTAAAATTTTTTTTTTCTTAGGAGATAATTGAAGTTAGGTGGCAATTTTTCACATTATAAAAAAGGTGAGATGGTAGGGTCATTATCACGCTTCTCACGATCCCAAGTGACCAGTTGTGATTCTCGGATAATTTACTGGACTAGGTAGACTGGTGCCAGGGGTTGAAAAAAAAGGGACGAAAGATCTCTCAGCATTGGGTGGTAAATGAGCAGGCCAAAGAAACTTAATCAACTGCTCGAGGAGCTTCGTATACGACAATTAGATTTTACGAGTTCGCGAGTGAGTAAGCGAGCAAACGAAAATCCTCTCGCGCGAGTTTTCCGTAAAACTTGTGAAACTCAGTCACGCTTTAGGCTCGAACTTGAGTCTCGTGTATATACATATATATATAGTTATATAAAGATCTTTGCGAGTCTCTAAATCTATTTTGACTTCGTTTACCAGCATCACTACTTCAAACTCTCTTTAATCACATATTCTGTATTTTTTTTATTCTTCATTTTTTGATTTATTTTTGTTTTTAATCATGATAATTACTTAAACGTTAAAATCAAATATTTTATAAAGTACGATAGCAAGAATTAAAGAATTGAATTAAATATAGTTGAAGATTTTTACTTATATTTTTTTATAAAAATATTACTAAAAAAAAATTACTCTCTTCTATTTTAAATAATGAATTTTGATTAAATATTATACTGACCAAAACGTTTGCAAATTTTAATTTGTCACTATATTTAATATATGGCTATGAAAATTATCTTTTCAAAGATCATGCTTTCAATCTGTATTATTAATTTGATATTGCACACTGGGATTCGTTTCATGAATTCTTGCAATTACTTTGATAATAGCACACGTACCGAATTTCGTGATATCCGATCGTTTGCGCATCCCTGGAGATGAAACATATTTCGCTTTATTTTTTTTTCCATTGAATTTTATTTTACACTCAATACATTTTTTTACGTAAGAATATATTTATATATATATATTATGAGGGGGTAATATTTAGCGCAAAATTATAGTTTCTATTTCACGTATTGTGAAAAAATTATTTTTTATTATAAACTTTTAATATTACATTATCAATGAATGAGTAATTTGATTAGATTTTCTATTTTTTTAATTAAATTTTATTTTACATTTCCTTTAATTAAATTTTTAAAGTATTTCAAATTTGTTTCTACCTTCAAAAAAATAAAAAATTTGATGAGTATTGGAATTTTTCTTTCATTTATACGATCGAGATTTGTATTGTGAATGAACTGTAAAAAAAGGTACAAATATTTTTTTCTTTAAAGATGAAAAAATTCGTTTTTATAAAAATTGATGTTTTTTAATTAAAAAAAAAATACCAGAAATTCAGTTGAAAAATATTTAAAAAAATTTTTTTCCAATTCGATTGAATATGAAAGTTATTTGTAATTAACTTTGAAAAAAATGTTTGAAATTTAAAACAAAAAAATTTTAACGAATATAATAATTATATTAGAGAAATTAAATTTGAAAGTTTATATAAAGGATCGTGACTTTAGGATAGGATTTTGGTAGGTGAGAAATCAGTGACAAGGGATTGGTTACTAAAGGGGGCGAAAATCCGTTAACAAGAGAACGCACAGCCGCAATACGAACTCGTTGCTCATATGAGCGTTACGTGGTTCACTTGCCACAGAGTAGCAGATTCACGCCTCAGGGAATTGCATGCAAAGCACGTGGTCATCGAAAGAGACGTTTTCGCGTGAGGTTTCACCCAGAACAATTATTCACATATGTATATGTCGTGGAATCGACTAAAGAAATCGCATTTTTATTCGTATAATTCTTTTTATTTATTTTCGTGAAATTTTTTTTAACACATATTTTTGAAGTAAAATAATTTTTATTGCATATACAATTAGAAATAAATTTATTTAATAGACAATTTTTTGGTTAAATTAAAAAAAAGAAAAAGAAAATTAGCTCTTAACTGGATTTAATAAAATAGGAAATTATGTTACCATAGCAACAGTTACTATAGCAACGGTTACTATAGAAGCGGTTGCCACTGTAAATGCTCCATAGCAACAGTTACTATAGAAATGGTTACCATGGAAACGGTTACTATGGTAGATGTTACTATAGCAACGGTTGCTGTAGTAGCTGTTACTATAGATACGGTTACTACAGTAGCTGTTACCATAGTTACGGTTACTATGGAAACGGTTACTATGGTAGATGTTACTATAGCAACGGTTGCTGTAGTAGCTGTTACTATAGATACGGTTACTACAGTAGCTGTTACCATAGTTACGGTTACTATGGAAACGGTTACTATGGTAGATGTTACTATAGCAACGGTTGCTGTAGTAGCTGTTACCATAGCAACAGTAACTATAGCAACGGTTGCCATGGAAACGGTTACTACAGTAGCTGTTACCATAGTTTGGGTTACTATGGAAACGGTTGCTACTGTAAATATTTCTATAGCAACAGTTACCATAGCAACGGTTGTCATGGAAACGGTTGCTACGGTAGATTTTACTATAGCAATGGTTGCTGCAGTAGCTGTTACCATAGCAACAAATACCATGACAACAGTTGCTACGGTAGATTTGAATACTTAAAAATAAAGATAATAACAAATGGCGCGAATAATTGTTTTCCTTTAGATATTAGTATGCGGAGTATCTTGAGCGTTTTACTGAAAATTTAGCATATTGAAACAGGGCCACAGATCGAGTGAAGCGAGTATAAGCTTACCTTTGAACGTTAATCGGACAATTGGCTATTGTTCGTTGCAATAACATAGTGGGGGGTTGGAGAGGTATTTGCATATGTGTGTCTGTATATATACACCTAACTTTCAATCGATTGAGCTTTCGCGTGCATTTCTACATTGCTATATAGCTATGCACTGATCATGACTTAACGCTTTCGTGTTTGCAATTATTTTCCAACGATGCGAATCAACATTTCGATTTACATAATTTAATTTATTGTTATTGTTTTCACACAAGGACACTTCATTATAATAAATTAATAGATTTTCTACTATATATAATTTTTGTAATATTACAAAGTGGGGGGGGGATAATTTTAATTCTTATACGAAAGAATATGTTTGTATTAATTTGGTGAAATAATACATATTTTCGGATAGATTAAGAGACAGAAGTAACTTTTCTATTTCTTTTGAAGAATACTTTAAGCAAAGAACTGAGGGAAAAATGCTTGAAATGTGGTTGTGAAGAGCGACGTCAGCTAGTTTTTCGCTTCTTGAGACGTCAGGGTATATATAACGTTGGCAGTAGCTGTACCGGCATTTTTTTTTCTTCTTTTTTTTTTACAGACCGGATGAAGGTGGGTAAGTTCAATTCACCCTCTCCCGCGTTCAGTCTATCGAAGGGAATCTGACATTATAAAGGTAGAAACTCGATAGTATCGGAAGGCCAAAGGTAACTGAATATAGAGAAATATATTCGCTTCAGGCTAGCGCTTGTTACATGAAACTCGCCATATTCTTCCCCAACAATGACTGCGTACTTTTCTTCTTTATATATGTATATACTTTTTGAATTATATTTGCATTTCGAGCAATTTTTATTTTGGTTCTTATCTCATTGGAAAGTCCTTTCCTTGGCATAACGAAATAAATTTTTCAATGTTAGAGGACAGAAGAATACAAAAAAGGATTTTCTTTATATGAAACAGTTTTTCTTTACCTTTTTTTTTTAGTGAACTGTAAAAGAAAATTAGTTTTAGCCTATAAAAAGTCATTTTAAGGATTTAAATTTTCGGAGTTCTTTTTTCACCTGGTATTTGTAAATTTTGGATTAAAAACAATGTATTGTTTTGTTTTTCGCTGGAGGCTGCTAGAGTCTTTTTTTTTTGTAGATATTTTAAAATTTGCATCTGTAAATTGAGGATGAAACTCAAGAGGTCCTTTATGACATTTTCCATAAGGCGTCTCATTAAAAATAACGAGATGCTGTATCAAAGTACATGTATAACAAATGGAGAGACGTCAACGTTGATAATATCTAAGCTATATTATATAGAGCAGAGGCCATGTGTGGTTTAACACGATATGATGCTGCTCACGAAAAAAGCACTGTCTGATAATGTGCGCATCATGGAAAAAAGATAAACTCGTACAATTTTCTTGGGGCAGCATATTTACTTTTGTATAAATGTGCATGTCGTATTTTAATTGTGTTTATTGTGTGCGCGTTTTTCCTCTTAAAAACGCGAACCATCCAGGTTTAATATTTTTTTTTTGTATGTTTCTTTTATTAAACGTTTTTACGTTTAAACGTTTTATTACTTTTTATTAGCTCTATATTGTATATGTACGTTTATCTTGAATTCTGTTTTTAAAAATAATGAATACGGGGGGTTTATAAATTGACATGATTTTTCTTTTGAAAATATATTTTTTTTTTTAATTCAACGACTTATAGTCATGATGATTGGAAAAAAATCGGAAATTGCGTGAAAGGTATAAACTCCTGTGTATAGTTGCAACCTTTTATTGGTCTCTCTTTTCTACCTTTTATAGCACCCACTAAATTCTAAAGGAAAAAATTTTCTAGGTTCTATAGTTTCATAAAGATTTTCCCGAGAGAGGTCAAAGACGTGTGCTGCCTATAAATATGACATTTTGCTAAGTTTCTCCTATTGCTGAACTGGGAAATTCTCTCTAAAAGTCTCAAAACCTATATCCAGAGATTTTCTACTTTTAAATTCACTTAGAGATTTAGAATCTCTTTTTGGCATTTTAATATTTTTCGTTCTCTGTGTTATATTCTATCTTTGATTTTTTTAAAAGTTAAATTATTATACAGTTGTATGTACCAAATTTAAATATAGTAATACAATTAAAAATTGATGTTACAAATATTAAGAAATTAATGTTCATTAAATTACTGATTTAAACAATAAAATCTCTACACTATCATTCATCGGTAAAAATGATTTGACTGTTTTAATCAGTAATGAATTCTACTAATTTCCAGTAAAATATGACTTAATTTTAGTGGAAATAATTAAATTTTTTTTCCTATACCGTATGGTAGAAAAAAATAAAAACTCGTGTCGTGAGTATTTGAATTAGCGACCAATAAGAAACACCTCTTAAAAACAAGCCACATGGCAATTAAAGAATGTTTATATCGTTTGCGTGTATGTTTGTAATGCAGTGCTTTTTTTCTCTCTTTTTCTTTCTCTCAGTTAAAAATAAAAATTCTAAAATCGTTCGTAAGTGTTCTCTCTCTCTTTTTATACTGCATGCGTTTCCAGTGCGGTTAATTAGCATTTTCCGAGCGTGCATTTGGTACTTGGAGAAAAAACGCTACATGGTAGCAATTGATATTCATGAACTAATTTGTATTGACCACCCCTTTCCACTCTGACTTTTGTAAGTGGAAATTAATTTTTTTTTCTAGTACAACTTTTTATTAAAGTTGATCTTACAAATTATGAGGTATTTTTTCTTTTGGCAAAGACCCTTATTCAAAAAAAAAAAAAAAAAAAAAACTTTTCGCAAGTATAGTTTTGTGTTGAAACATGTGGACGCAACAGAGGAAAGGGAAAAGGGTTTTGAGAACGGAGATTAACATAACTGCGTGTGTCGCCTGGGTATTCGAGCTTTAAGAGCTTCATACGCTGGAGAATACGAAATGCAGGCGCAAGCACCGGGAGGCTCGCTTTTAATGCGTGTATATGTGAATCGTTCTCTTTAAAATGCATTCGTGTGAGTGAGTGACTCCAAAAGTCACTGGCACACGCAGTATTAAAAAGAAATATTTAATTTTTATTCTTAAATGCAGATTTCAGTTAATTTATATATATATAAAAATACTATTTGAAATTTGTTTTTCTCTTAAAAATTTTGTTTCACAAGAGTTTTATTTTAAAGGTCCTTTTTTTACTTATTTGCATTACTATAAATATTTATATAAAATAAATATTTATTTGAAATATTTAAAAATTTATAAATATTTAGATATATATATATATATATATATATATATATATATATATATATATATCAACTGCAATAATAGAAACAATAAATATATGTATAGCTTTAACCGAGCGCGAGGATTATATATATTGCTAGTAAATATTCACTATTTTCGCGAAATACTCAAAACATTTATCACATTCAAATTTTTAATGTGAATGAATTCTTTTTGCCCGACTGCGACGTGTCGCGCGCGCGGTAGCGGTCGATTCAATCGTTTTGTTTGTCTCGCGGGGGAAACAAGCTCAAAGCTATTTTCACGCTTTGCATTCGAATAAAGGATTTTGTGAATCGCAATAGTCATTAAAGTTTAGCCGTTATTTCCATTGCTTGAAACGATATTATTCATTGTGAAAGAAACTTACGAACCATTCTAAATTAACCAATTACTCGTAACTAGACATGACAGTTATGTTTCAAGTTTCAATTGAAATGTATTCGATTTTCTGTTCATTATTTCAAAATTTCACAAAAGTGGATTAAATTGATATATCTATTTTCCAAAATTAAGGAATTATTCGTTATTTTTCTCGAAATATAATTTTTTAAAAAAGTACTTCTTTTTCGAAACTTATTTTTTGAAAATACTTTTGTAAGGGTTTTGTGGCCCAAGCACGCAAGTCTTATAGTTTCGCTTTGGCGCCAGCTTCTCTTATATTTTTTTTTAAATTAGTCCAAGAAAAATGTCATTTTACACTGAAAAAAAATTTACTTGATTCAAATAATCGGTTACTTGGCTGTTATCATAAATAAAGATTTACTTGGACCAAATAATGTTTATTTGAACCAAATAAACTGTATTTTGAATCAATATAATTGCTATGTATTTCATATAAAAACCTTTTAATTGACACAAATAATAATTATTTGATATAAATACATTTTTTTGTTTGATAAAAGTCAAATAACCGATTATTTGAAAGAAATAAAATTTATTTATTTATTTTTGTAGACTATTTTTGAAGAAGAATTAAAATTAACTAATTGGTTCTCGACGTATAAATTAATTATGAACAAAGGAGAAATAAATGCGATTTGAAATGTGATTCAAATGTACATTGCCATTCTTCGCTTTTGTTATTTGAATTTCGATGTTCTTTCACGGTTGAAATTTCACGTTGTTCATTATAAATAGTTTTGAATTTGTTAAGCTTGTATTGTTTCGTTTTGTATGCTCGAGAATTTAGTTTATAATTCTGTATATTTTAAGTGAAATATTCAATTTCTTTTGGAAAATTTCATTATTAATGGGTATTATATTTTGCAGTCATTCTAGATACATAAGAAAACACATATATATATATAGTTTCATGCTTTTCCATTATGTACGATAAAACATTGTTTGCACAACCATAAATGTCAATTTAAGGTAAAATTGTAATTTACCTTTAGCCCCTTTGGAAATTCAACTACTTTTCAAGGAGACAGGTATTTTTTAAGAAAAAGGGTTATATTATTAAAACTAACTTCAAAAGCTTCATCTCTTTTTATACCTATATGTATATATGTTTTTGTGAATAAAAGCGCAATTTTAAATATATATTTTTCACAAACTTTTACTTTGAAATATATATATATATATATAAGTTGTGAGGCGAACTTTTTCGCTTGAGAAAATGTCCAAACAATTTTTCGGTAACTCCGCAATGCTGGGGGGTAAAAAAGCTTTGACATTTTTTTCGAACAAAAGTATTCTTTTGGTCTTTTATCGAGAAATAGTTTTCGATACAATATATACATGAATTTAATCTAAAGAAATAAAAGAAACTTTTCAATTTTGACGTGCTTATTATTTGGATTTTATATAAAATTCGCCATAGGAGTCATCGTAAATACATATACATTTCATTGATTGTTCGTTGAATCGTAAATTTTTGTTCTGTCAGGACCATAAAAATGAAATCCAACTTTCTTTTTCATCTTGCAATTGTATTTTTGTTGTTGCAATTTTGGCACTAACACCAAGTATTGGTGTTAGTTTTTGGGAAATAAATTTTTTCGCGACACACATTTTTCCAGGGTCAAATCGCCGCGAGGAAATCGGTGAGAAATTTATGCAAATTCATAAGGGAAGGGGGGGTGGGGAAAAAAGCTCTTCTATAGTACTATATATATAAGACGGAAGTCTACCGCGACTTGCAAGAGAAGAATGTGGAAATGAGGAAATGGCGTGAAAACTCCCAACTTCAGTTCGAGACGCAACGGCTCCTGGCACGATTTCATGCCAGGAGTGAGAATCAGCGATTTTATGAGTACCCGTAGATTGGGATAGAGAAGGAGAGAGGAGAGAGAGAGAGAGAGGGATGTCTGGAGAGTTTATGATGCTTCCTTTTTACTGTTACAGTATGTTCTCGGGGTCATAAATTGAGCAAGCAATCATTTACATTATCTATTCTTTAAGAAGAATGCTCTTTTTTCGGTTTTCATTATTATCATTCTTGGGCAAGTTTTGAAATTCGTTTTGGGAATTTGACTCGGTAAACTTTTTTTTAATAGTTTCAAAAAATTTTCCATTTTTAATACTGAAATTATTTTAATATTTTATTATTGTAATATTTAATAATCATCCGAAAATGTATAATTATAATTTTGTTTCGTTAAATTAATGTCCTTTTTTTTTTTTTTTTTTGTTACAGGTATTTATTATACAACAAGATAAATTCCGAGTTGGCCATGAGCCCTGATGTTAATTTTACCGAACTGTTGACTAATTCTTTTTATACTCGGTAAGTGAAAAATTTATAACCATTCTTTTTGTGCATGAAAGAAATCTATCAGATTCAAAGGACAGAGAAATGGTCCTGTTTGTGTCAATCTAAATAAAGATTTAGATATATATATATATATATATATATATATATATTGAAAGATCAGAAATTCAGGAACAGTTTCTTTGAATTTCTTCTATCGATTTTCTAAGAGTTTCGTGACGTGAAAAGATTTACAAATGAGCCAACGAAAACTAGGAAATTTTTTTTTTTTTTTTGGTAGTTCTTTTTTGGAGAAGGAAGTCTATGTCGTTGATTCTGATGGAAAGAACAGTAGGAACGTGTAAACAGAACAACACTCTCCTACTTCCCCCTCTTTTCCTTCTCTAGGGAGTCTGAGAGGCATTACGATGCAATGGCCCTCAGGTTCTGAATTCACGTTTGCTACGTTATTCTGTAACGTTGTCCGCAATACGTCTCTATTCGTGTTCAGAATACAGGAATATTGAAATACATACCGACGCACGTATTCATTCATGTGCAGATTTTGAAACTGTAGTCGCCACTTTTTTTCTCGTTTTGCTTAAATCACTTCGACAATTGACAGAAAAATGTTACGGGACGCTTTTTTTCCCTTGTGCATTTTTATAGAAACATGAAAAAAAAAAAAAAAAAAATAAGAATAGTGTGAAAATATTTTTTCAATTATTGGATTTTTATTTTTAGTGCATTTATTTTTATTTCGAATTAATGTTTAATCAGTTTTTATAAGTATTTCGAAATATTAGAAAATTTGTTTTCTTACAAAAAAAAATTATTTATTTGTTTCAAAAAAATTATTTATTTTTATCAAATAATTATTATTTGAGATGGTATTTGTTTCAAATACAGAAATTATTGGTTCAAATACAGTTTATTTAATACAAATAAAAATTGATTTGGTTCAAGTAAATATTATTTATTCCATAATAATCAAGTAACGCATTATTTGAACCCAGTAAAATTTTTTTCCAGTGAAGTAAATAATTTTTTTTTTTGGTTATTAATTTCGATAGATTCAACAGCAATCAGTGTCTGCAGGCAATTTCTTTTTTTTTTCTTTTTGTTCATAATTAACATTTATGGAAATATTGCATTATAAATTAATTTTGAAGGGGAATTTTTGAAAAATTAAGATATATATGAGAATTTGATGAAGGTGATTGGATGAAGGTTAATTAGAAGTCATAGAAATGGTAACAGCTCATTCGAAACATTACACGTGCCACGTTTAGGAAATTTAGTGATAGCTCGCGTGCAGAAGAGAGGTAAATCGAATATCGATTACCTCAGGTAATATGCAATTTCTTGAGTAGTTTCGAGATGGTCTACGTGTGCCTATAAAGGAGAAATAGGTTTGCTCCATTTTTGCTTCTTGCTATACATACATTTTATCTTATGGTTGCGCAAGCTTTTTATAGTTAAAAGAAAAAATTCCCCTTATATGCATTTCTTTATATTTGTAATATTCTTGTTTTTCTATAAGTCAAAATTTCATTTGATTTTTAATCTTGAAAATTTAGATTTTATCTTCAGTATTAAATTTCGAAATATTGGATTCATTTTGTAATAATTTTTTGCGATTTTGTAATCTTAGATTTTCTTTTTGAATTCTTATATCTTTGTTTTGAATTATTTCTGAAAGGAGTTTGGTATCATGAAATAGGGTCAAAATTAAAAAAAAATCATTAGATGGTATAAAAAATAACCGCAGGGTATTGTAGATAAGCTTTTTTCACACGAAGTTCTTATTTTCCATGCCACCTTTTTTCTCTTCTTCTTTTTTTTTTTTGATCCAAAAGCAACAGAAAGGGTGTGTGCAAAGAGCAATCCAGAGAAATGCGGGAGAGAGGTAATTTACTGTCCTCCGGGCAGATTCAAGAATTTCACCTTGCTAGGGTGTCCGCTCCTTTTATATATATATACGTATATAATACTTGGAGAGAAGCATAATACAGAGGTTTAGCCGTAGGCTTCATTTGCTGTTCAGTTTCATCTTAACCGGAAAATCTTAACGCTTTTCATTATAATTACTCTTTCTTTTCACAAACTGCACTATGTAAGAAGCTCCAAGTAAATTTGTTGTTAATTATCAAAGTAAAATGAAATTAAAAAAGACTTTCAATTTTGCCCTTATTCAACTTTGATACATATTCATTACATTTTTAATCAAGTTGTAATACTAGAAGTAATTATCGTTTTAATAAAGTGTACAAAAGGAAAAAATCCTCAATTATTATTATTTATTTATTTATTGAAAATATACGGGCAAAGCTCATTCGTACAGAGTACTATAGAGATACATTGTATGTGGTTCACAGAAAATTAAAAGGCATTAAAATAAGTTGCAACGCTTCTAACTTTAATCCAATTTTGCTTATTTTAATACCAAAATGGATTAAAATAAGCAAAATTGGATTAAAATAAGAAGCTTTGCAGCTTATTTTAATGCCTTTTAATTTTCTGTGTTTGTATTCATTGGCTGCGTTTTTGTTAAGGTCGTTGAAAATCAAAATTCGCAAATTTTTAATGAAACTTGTGAGTGAATTACAGAAAAAATCAATTCTGTTGTTAAACTGGTTTGCCTCATTGCATTGCTCAGTCTGTTGATTATTATATTTTCGTAATTTATTTAAAAAAGAAACAGAAAAAATTGTTATTTAAAGTTGCAATTTTAAATTCTTTCCGGTGATCTGTTATTTTTAATAGTGTGGGTTATTAAACTTTATTTTTTTTTCTGAAAAATTGTTTGCAAAATTTTATGTTGAAATACAGGTAAATTTTGTATCCTGTTTGCCTTTTTTTTTAGTGTAAACAGTTTGTAAATCATTTTAACAAATATAAGATTAATAAATTATAACATCAATATGAACATAATAATAATGGCCTCCGCCAGTGTTTATATAAAAAAATAATAATAATAATGAAAAATAATGATAGTATAGCATTTTTACAAGTATTATAAAATTGAACCACGAAAAAATGATTAAAGAGAAAATATGATTTTGATGAAAAGAAGTGAGATGAATGTAGAGAAAAATGGAAAGAGTGCAAAGTAAACAGAGTTGAGAAAGAGAGTATGAAATGAAAAGTCGAGATTTCGTTGATTCACCGATTTCACGATGAGAGGAAGAAATCGAACTAGAGTGTGTATGTGTGTATATATATGTAGCTTTTTCGTTGGTCGAGTAATCAAAGTCGACGTTGAACTCTATAGGGAATTTGAAAAGAGATCGCGCTTCTCACGGAATTGCCGATACGATATATATATATATATATATATATATATATATATATGTATATACTTAGAGGAATTTGTTCACGTCTACGCGCGCGTTTCGCAGGTGTATTCATGTATAGGAAGTCACGTTAATGGATATCCCGAGGGTGTTATGCCGTTTTGCAAAGCGCGACACAAATCAAAATATAAAATGAACCACTGGCTATACCCCCATTGCCAGCGGAACTAGTGAGAAGGGTCGTTCCACAGGGACTATTAATGCCGACTTCCTGTTTATATCAAGAGCAAAATCGGTTTATCTCCAGTGGCATTTTCTCTGGCTGTACATAAGAAAAAAAGAGAGAGAGAAAGAGAAAGATGGAGATAGAACACGAGAACTCTCGACTTAGTATCAAAAGTTCAAATAATAATAATAAAAAAAGAGGAACTGTAAAAATGACACCGTAGGGGGTCAAATACTTTCTCTTTTTTTGTTATATTTTCTTTTTATCGCTTTTATAAATATGGTTAGGATCTATTTCTCTAATGACAGTTTCATTTCGAATCAATTTGTTTGAAATAGATATGTATGTACACTAGAATTATTATTAAATGATATAATCAATCCGTTTCATTCCAAAGCTGATTTTTAATTCTATTTAATCTAGAAATTTTCAATCAATTGATGTCCAATCAGTTTTGGTATTATTATTTTGAAGCATATCAAAATTTGTGTCCGAGACCAATCAGTTTTTATTCGAATCTAAATTTGTCAATCACAACAAAATATATCTTCTTTCCGGATCATTCTGTATCAATCAGTTTCAACTTTTAATCCTATTGAATCCTAAAATTTTATTTAGAATCAATTCTATAGGCTTTGAAACGTATTGGTTCGGAAAGAAATTAAAATTAAAATTCAGCTTCAGAATATAACGAGTTGATTCGGAATAAAATATCATTCGAAAAGAATTGAAAATCAGCTTCAAAATGAAACGAATTGATTCGAAATTATTTGAAAAGAATTTGTTTGTTTTAATTTGTTTCTAAAAATGTATGATAAAAACTGACGGATATTTTGAAAAAAACCCTCGGTTCAGATATAGAATTTTGATTTCTAGTGGATTAAAGGTCAAGATCAAACATTTCATGAACATCCCTTGTCTCTTTCCAAGAGTTTATTTTAAAGAGAATAAATTTATCGCACTATCTCATGTGTGGGTGTATATATATAAAACAGCGGTTTCTAATCAAAGCAATTAATCAGGATTAAACACTGCCGAACCTTGCACACGTCTTTTATCGCTGAACACAAATTACGTTGGGTCAGGTTTACCCTATGATTATCTGTTGTACGTTCAATGAAGTGATAAAGACGAAGGTCAGGATAAAAGGTCACTGCGGTACATTGACAGGGTCGGTCGTATATAGTTTTTTAGGTCAGGCATATATAGTGATTGAATTGGTGATTGTTTACACGTGAGGATTTTGTCGACCCTTTAGTTATGGAATCCCCTTCAGTATCATTGTCCCTTCAATCCTTTCGTTTCATCCCCAATTCCTTTCCCTTTTTCATTTATACTATCAAAAATATATTATATATGTGTGGCTTCTAGCGAGCAGTAGATATTCCAATGCAATGGCAGGCATTCAACAGGTATACAAGGTTCGAGTTTATACCCCCACTTTCTTTCTCTATCTCTCTCTCTCTCTCTCTCAGTTGGTTGTTGGTCCTGGTTTGAATCTGCGCTCAGACCGCGTATTCTTGTTCAGTTTCAAGCGTAGCGCCTCCATTCGTGTTCAGTTTAGCGCCGCTTGTCGAAGTAGTCGCTTCTCGCGCCGAGTTTTTTAAAAATAATAAAAATCGTGGTTTTTTTTTTATTCCACTTTTTGGTCCATGATCAGAAATCCCACAACGGAACTCTATTGTTCATTGGGGTCGTTGCTCCCTGGCAACGTTTCTCTCTCTATCATCCCCTTCAATTCCCTATTGAGATTCAATTTTTTTTTCTTCAAGTGCGAGACTCACATCATCTCCTTTAAAGTGCTTCTTTTTCTTTACCCTCATGTGGTTTCTTGTGTATGACACTGTGCTAAAAACGATTTTGTGGTTCTAAAAAACGGAACTATTTTTCCTCTTAAAGAATCACTGGTTAGTATTTTACCTTGATTTTTCATTAAGAATTTAATTATTTACTGAGCTAAAGTGATCAAATAATGTTTTCATAAATAACTAAAAATTTATATTAAAAAAAATGGAGGAAAAAATTTTAATTGATCAATTATAGTTGAAGGAAATTTATCAATTAATGGGAAATATGTCAAAATCTCACCTTGTTAAGATTACAGTGTTTTGACAGTTAGATAAGTAACGTGCGATCATTTATGTAACTCCATAATTAACTTTTAATGGAAATGGCAAATATTAGTATCTTTTATAAAAGTTTAATGTGATATATCAAATCTTGCATGAAGAAGAAGAAGAAGAAGTTGTGGAATATAATTTTTGTTTGTTGCGATGGTAACGAAGGAAAATTATATACACGTGGATTTATAAGCATACGATTAGAATCTTTTAATGAATCTTGCTTCCAATTTCTTGGTTATGAGAATTTATATTATCCACATCATCAGAGAAACTTTGAATTGGGAAATTAAATTGAACTTTATCCTGGTGATAAAAGTTTTTTAATTAATGGGCTCAACCATTTCATGTTACGGATAATTTTGAAATGCCGAAATTTAGTTTCTTTATTTCTTCTTTGAATCAGAAACAATTCGATTAATTTCCTTTTCAAGTAGTGTAAATAATTATTTCAACTACTACAATACTTTTTTTTGAAGTGAAATACTTTCTTAAGTACAAAATTGTTTTAACATTAAATTGTTTTAAAATTGAATTCTCCATTTGTTAAAAAATTGAAATACATTTATATAAAGTGATTTTGAATTAGCTGTGGTTAAAAAAGATGTCAAAATCAATTTGAATAATGGCACTTTTGAAAAGCACTTTTTACCTTTCAGTCCTTTATCAACATGTTCGTGTGGTTTGAAACTTGGAGGAAAAGTAACAGAATCAATTGATTAAATTTCCCCTGCATGTCAGCTGAAAAGTTTCTACAAGATCAGGCAAATGTAATTTTTCAATTCTTTGACATATATGTGTATATAGATATATACATATATATAAATTCAGATCCCCTTGACTCTAAACCGACCCAAGGCTAGGTTAACTTGAATTTATAGTTCAGATTGGAAAAGCAGTGAACCAGTCTCATAACCACTTAACTAGCTGTCACTGCTATAAAGTATAAAGTGATGTTCCGGCTTACGGCTTGTTATTGTAATCGAACCATGAGGAACGATAAAATTTATTTCATAATAAAAATACCGTAAAGTAAATATTAATTATTATTTTCACACAATTTTGTACGAAATAATGATAATTTCATTCATTTCTATCAATTAGTGATTTCTTTATTCTAATTGAGGTAAAAAATGAATATTTTTTTTATTTTGCATTTCTATATTCATTTTTGATAATTTTTCTTTACTGTAATTAATGATTTTATTAAATTAACTATAATTAATGATAAAATTTATTAAATTTACTGTAATTAATAATAGGTAAAAATATAATTTGTATTTCTGTAATACATTTTTTACATTAAATTTTTTACTCTAAAAATTATTTATAAAAAACGTAAGATTACAATCGTAATAGTCGGATAGTGTAACCGCATTGGGAATTCAAATTCCGATTGACTTGTCCCAGTTGTATTTCTTCCATTCAGTTTTATTCTTGTAACATATTTTTCTCAAACACCTTTTACAATATTTCTAGTTTTTCTTTTTCATCTTCATTGTAATATTCTCGAAGAATTTTATATTCAACTCCCTTTTTTTGTTTATCAATTTTGTAAAGATGTATTAATTTTGGAAAATATTCTCATAATCAAAAAAAAAATTGGTGTAGCAAATTTGATAATAGGTAAAAAAAAATTAGTTATTATATGCTGTAGAAGAATAATAATATTATCGTTTAAAAATAAATTTATTGAAGAAAATAATTTATGTGTTACATAGAATGAAGTAACTTTATGCGTCAGGTGTATTATATACGTGAAGGTAAAAATAGATTTTTGCGCTTGAAGAGAAAAATAGACAAGGTAAAGTCAGTAGACGGAGAAAGTTATTTTGTTCAAGTAGCGCATTGACGGTGACTGAACTGAGATTTTAACCTTGATCTTTGACTCGTTGATAAAAAAAATGACATTATTTATTTTTTTTTGCGAAATTTTGCAAATTTTAAATATTTCTTTTATTTATTTTTTAATTGTAAGGTTTATTAGTTTACTTTTTTCTTATATATTATTTAAAGGCAATAAAATAAAATTATTATATAATTTGAAATAATTTGATTAACAAAATTTTACATTTTTTCACTTCATCGTAAAATTTTATAATTTATTGAAAAAAAAAATAGGAAGTGAAATTTTTCTGTTAAATTTCCAACTTTAGAAAAAATGGTTATGTAACTTACACTATTTACAAGTTATATTGAAGTTTAGAATAATTTAGCAAAGCTTGAAATATTTCCTGTAAAGTTTAGTATTTTCGTGTTTAAAGTTTGAAAACTTTGATGATTGAAACTTTTTCTCTAAATCATAAAATACTTGAAGTAAAAGTTAATAACTTTTTCTTTCTAAAAGTAGAATATACGATGAAATTATATATTTTGTTACAATTAGTGTAAAAATAAACTTATACAAGTACTGTAAAAAAATTGCAAAACGTTTGAAAAAAAATGTTTATTTATATATATTACATTTGTATTTCTTATAATTATAAAAGAAAACTTATTCATTGTTTTCGCAAAAAAACCAGCTTTATTAAAATTTTATAATTGAACAGGTGTAAAATATTTAAATACACATTTGAAAAAAATATGCTTTAAAAAAAAATGATTCATATTTTTTTCATTGTAATAAAAATTAGTCAAAGATCAACGTTTAAAAATTTCAATTAATTTGCTTTGTAAATTTAAAGCATCAATTAGAAATCACTGATTTGCGAGGGAATTATATTTACTCAATTGTTTTCTTTGAGACGATTAACATTATTTGATCACTGATGCACTTGGAAAATTGAATTTAAAAGAACTTAAATAGAATTTTTTTTTATTATTAATATTAATAATTAATTATTATTAACTTTATTAATTTAATATAATTAAATATAAAAGTACAACAAAAAAAATTTGGAGTAAATTTTTTTTTTATGAAAGCATTGTAATTTATTATCATTTATGTAGGAATCTGTGACCCCCTTTGTTTTGATATAATTATGCATAATGTCTTAATATACCTGCATGTCATGCATGTTTTTTATATGATAATATACGATAAAATCTGTGTTAATTACTCGAAAAGAGTAGAATCTTCATTAGCCGAGCAGCATTAATTACACGATGTACTTGAAAATTCGTGTGATCATATTATAATAAAAGCGCGAAGCAACATTCGTCACCGTGAAAATAATTACTTGCGCATATAAAATTAATACGCTAATGAGTTAGAATTTCGAAAATGTCACTACCACCAGTCTCTGATAATTTCATATTTATATTATATTTCATATATATACTGAAAAAAAAATTCTTTGATACAAATAATCGGTTATTATTAAATAAATATTCAACCAAATAAATATTTACTTGAACCAAACAAATATTTACTTGAACCAAATAATTTTTATTTCAATTAAATAAATTGTTTTTTGAAACAAATATCCATTTAATTGACAAAAATAATTATTATTTAAACATTTATTTAAATTAAATAACAATTATTTAATAGAAATAAATATTTATTTGATAATAGTAAAGTAACCGATTATTTGAATCAAATAATTTTTTTTTCAGTGATATATCTATATATTACTCTTTTATTTTTGTACAGTTATATGATTGAAACTCTGCACGATTGATTTTATCATTTCCTTTTCTCGTTCGTGCTGAAATTCTCTCTTCTCTCCCGATATTAGAATTGAATGAAATACAAAAGTTCTTCTTATATTGATTAACACGCACATAAAGGATTTTCAAGGCTTATTGAAGAAACAAATTGACCGGTTTATCGATAACATCTATTTGAGAAGTTATACAAAAAAAAGTGCAATATTCTCTAGAGAATTTTTCTGTAGAATACAGCAATTTTTTTTCGTGTTTTTTTTTTTTTTTTTTTTTAAATGTGAAGTAGAATATTGTAAAACACTTCAATCTAGAACCTTTTGAATTATTACGAAAAAATGTATTATATATTTCCTTTGAGGAAAATTACACTTGTCAATATGAATAAATGTCATTTTTGCGTTCATTCAATTTTATTAATCTCGACATAATTCTATTTTGAAATTACAATTTTCTTCTTTCAATTTCTTAATTTAATTGCGCGACAATGTACATTTTTTTGATTAAATATTTTTTTTTTTTAATTCAATTTTTGAAAGTGTTTATCATTTTTAAAATATTAAATGTAAAAAATAAATAAAAGTTTATTATTTATTTCGTTAAAGAAATATTTTCTTGAAAGAAACAAAATTTTTATAAATAAATAATAATTGTTTATTGTTTTTTAAAATAACTTTTATTTGTAAATTAAAAAAATGTGCGCTGGAAAAAAATTAAGTAAATATATATAAAATTCGGTGATGGGAGAAGAATTCGAGTATTTCAGCATATATATATATACGAATTCGAACTATATTGCTGGAAGCATGGAAGTTCCAATTCAGGTGAAGTGCACGTAAAAACACACACTCCTCATTTTTCGTCGATCGCAAATGCACTCTGAAATGGAAACAAAATTCAGCAGTGCTAAGCGTCTGTTTGTATTTCAAACCATTTTCGCCCTCGGGCTTTTCCACGTCTTGATCGGCATCATTTTAACGCTTCCCCACACGAATAGATTTCGTGCCGTGAAATATTCAACAAAATAAAGACGCGAAAAAAAAGAGAAGTTGAGGACAGATTTTAGAAATGCAACGTTTTCTTAAAATAAATAATTCATTTTTATGCAACGATCAACAGAAAAAAAAATGAGAGAAAAAGAAAGTTTCATATTTACGGGAAATATGAGTTTTTCGTGAGGCTGAAGTTTTTAACATGAAAAAAATACAAGAGAATGAATTTCATTTTTTAGTTACTCGAAACTGTATTTTTGTTTTGGAAATTTTTATTTGATTGTTAACATTTTTTTTTATAGACTAAAAAATGAAGTCTGCGGAAAATTAGATTGGAAAATGCTGAAATTTTTTTGTTTTGTTAGGTATTATTAATATTGATTTAAAGTGAGGAAAATATTGCGAGGGATATTAAATTATGGATTGATTTATTATTAATTGT
Source organism: Leptopilina boulardi (assembly GCF_019393585.1). NCBI lineage: Eukaryota > Metazoa > Arthropoda > Insecta > Hymenoptera > Figitidae > Leptopilina > Leptopilina boulardi. The sequence goes on from NW_026137853.1 coordinate 718,321, forward strand.
AACTGAATTAATAATTATTATTTTTAAAAGAATTAATGATTTTAATTATTTAAAACTTCCTTTTTTCTGTTTAATAATTGAAGATTATAAATTTTTGATTGAAATTTCCAATATTTTGAAACATTTCATATTTTACGTACATTATTATTATTATTATTTGACAGTATTATTTAAAATTAAAATTAAATATAAAATTTATCTGAAATTATTTTTAATTTAATTTTTTTTAATGCATATATAAAACAAAAACATTATCTGAATTTATTTTAAATTGATGTTCGTTTTTATTATTATTATTTATTATATAAAAAAATATATTTCAGCTTTTTCATTAAAAATAATATAAGCTTTCTTTTTAAAAATAATAATAAAAAATATACATCAAATGAGAATTTTCTCTGTGTATGAAAGAAAACAATTTTCCAATCATTCTAATCATTATAAAAATGTTTTAATGTTAACATTATTTTGTAAAATTTTTCTATTAATTTTTTCTCTCTTTTGAATTAGTGAAAAGTGAGCTACTAATTCACATTAATAAGAATTTTTACTAATTTTTAGTAAAATTTGATTTAGTAGTTTAACATTTTTTTACTATAAAGTTTTAGTAAAAAGTGACTAAAAATTAGTGAAAATGCTTACTAATTTAAATTAGTTGCTCAATTTTCACTAATTCAGATTTAGAGTGTTAGAATATTTTTTCGAATATTGAAACTATTTTAAATATTTCTTTATCGTTGTTTTCTTTCCTTTTTATTTATTTCAATACAAAAAAACCCTACAGTTCTAATAGATTCTTATGATAAATTAAGAATTTATTTTGCTGTCAGTGTAAAAATAGATAATAATAGAAAAAAAAAAAAAATAGTGTGGTAGTTACAATTAATGATATACGCTCCAAGTAATATAAATTATCAAACGAAATGCTCTTGAATTTGCTAAAATGAGAAAACTTTCCCGACTGGGAAATTTATTCACGTAAATGAAATGTTACCAATGAAGTTGAATTCAGAATTATTGGTGTGGGTGACTTTTTCGAAATAAATTGTGTCATACTTGTAAAATCTCAAGCTCTTCGTGTCTTTTCGATTTTCTCCGCGAATCATAGAATGGCAAAATTTTATATATATTATACCGCGGAATCTGTTTCAATATCAAAAAGATACAGTTAGATTTTGTATGTATATATTCAATTATTCATGCTTGAAATACATCTTCGTCAAAGTCAACAGTTGAAAGAGCGACGCTACCAATGCTTTGCACTTGTGTATATAGTATAGCAATGGTTGCAAGTCCTTTCCGATTTCCATTTAAATATAAAACGCTGCTCGGCTGAAAAATTAAATACAGCTTTTATCGAGCTTTGGTCGTGTTGGCCGTGTGCTGCTAGTGATTAATGGATTTGAATCGAAAAAGGAATACCACGGACGAGAGAGAGAGAGAGAGAGAGAGAGGCGAAATTACCGGTGACAAGAGAGAGAGAGAGAGTGAGAGAGACGGATTCGGTGACTTCTTGACTCCCCCAAAGGACATCAGCCATAATGGCCGAGGGCAGATTCGATGTCAATGTAAGTTTTATTAAAAGTTTCTTACAATTATTTACCTCTTTTTTATTTTAAAAACAATTACTTCCGGAATCAATGAAAACTCGCGAGAGGTGTTTTTTTTCCTAACTCTCTTGAAATAAGATATATTATAACTAATATGAAAGAGAAAGAAATTGTTCAATATTTTTTTTAGGAAAATTATTTTCTAATCCATTGGAAAAATGTATGTTTTTTTTATATTTACTTTTATGTTATAAAAAAGTAAACAGAATATACAGTTACTTGATTTATTCTTATTTAAAAGTAGCTGTAAATCAAAAAGGTAAAATATTTTTTGTAATCAAAAAAAATTTATTTACACTTTTGAATTGTTCAAGTTTTTTTTTTCATGAAAAAAAACAGTTTTAGTAAAATAAATATTTTGTTTACAATAAATGAATAAAACTTTTTTAGATGTTTACTTTTTGTGTAACATTTTTCTATATATTGAATGAAACAAACATTTTTCTCGGCTCTGTAGAATATTTCACTTCCATCTCAAATATATATATATACATAAGCAAACATGATATTACATAAGAGAAATAAGGTCAATCTCTATGAAAATTCCAGTTGAATGAAAGAATGTCGCAAACATTAGGTATTTATGGCGAAAAAAGTAAATTAATTTTAATTTATAAAGAGAATTTAATTTTTAATCTAAAAAAAATATAATATAATATTTATAAATATTACATATATAATATATATTTATAAAAATTATATATATATAATTATATTTATAAATTATATTATAAATTAATATATTTAATTCGCAAATATTTCACAAAAAAATCCTCAACGGATTAAAATCTACTCTTTAAATCGTATTAAAAAATTTTTTAAACTAATTTTTAAAGAAAAAATTCAGATTTTTAAAATCTAAACCGAAAAGAAACAATGTAGAGAATTACTTATTATTACTTTAAAAATTTTTAACAAGGAAAGTTTTGAAGTTTTGAGACAAACGCGGCAAAAATTGAAAATTCTTAGTCAAAAAATAGTTCCGAGATTTTTTTTTCTTAATTAAAAATTGATATGCTTAAATTTCTGAGGAAAATTTATATTATCCATATGGCAATACATAAAAAACACACTTGAAGTAGTAGCTGTAAAGTTTTCCGCTATTAATATTGTAGAATTTTTTAATTAAAAATAATGTTTCACTATACATAAAATTTGAAAATAGTTTCTAAAGCTCGTAAAATAATAAAAAATTATAAGCAATTAAAGTGATTAGAAAAGAAGAACATATAAATGAATAATTAACAATAAAAGCATCTAATTTAAAAAATAATTTTTTTATATCTTTTTTTAAAATTATTCTTTTAATAATTCTTTTTAATATAATTCCTTTTGAAAATAATTTTGTTTTAAATAATTTTTTTTAAAATAGTTTTTTTTAAATAAAGCCCCTTTTTTGCAAGAAGAATAATACAATATTGTGTAAAATTAAAACATTGTTGACATAAGTGCGAATTGCCCCAAAAGTTATCAACAGTAAAACAAATTACGACTTTATTAGTTTTAATGACACCATTCAGTTTGCCTTCGCGTTTTATTCATTATATATGCAATTAACAGTTAAATATACTTGTTCTTTTCTCAGGAAAATTACAGCCATATACTTTTTTCTCAAAATAATTCATTTAACTTTTCATCGGAATTAGTGGTCTCTTTAAAATAGAAAAAAAAAATATTTTTTTTAAGAGCGCAGAAAATATTTAATAAAAGAAAAAAATTCTAAAAATAATTAAATTTTTTATTAATATTGACATAATTGTCTGTTATTATTTTTGTTTGTTTTAGTTAAAAAAATTTAATAATATATATATTTAAAGAGTAGATTTTAATATGGTTTAGAAATATTCGAATTATATTTAAAAAAATATTGACGTTTTAATTGAAAAAAGAAAATTTATTGTCATACATTTAGTCGGTATATAAAATTATAAATTGATTTGTTAAATAATAGCAGTCACTATAAACGGGTAAAAAGGGAAAGAATTTTTAAAAATTAATAGTCTTTTCTGTCAAAAAAATTTGTTGCTTGAATGAAGAGATTCATTAGGGTGGTAGATTACTTTTATTCACGACAGTCCATTTCGTCAAATTTCCGCTTGGAAACCATTAAAGCTGAACAGGTAATCTCGCAGAATCATCTATCCGCATTTCCGTAGCGTCATGTGCAGTTTTAAATTTCATGAACATTTTTTCTTTCTTTTAATTTTGTTTTCTTCTAAAAAAAAGTCTTTTAAAAAAAAAAAACCTAAAAAAACTTTTTAAAAAAAGAATTTTAGAAAAAGAAAAACAGTTTTTATTATCGATAAAGGAAAAAATTGTCAACAGATTCTCTCTTTTTTTTAGTACATATATCTCTTGCGTATTCTTTGCACGCCCAAAACAGGATGTATAATAGCCTCTCAGTATTTTCGCTTCATTTCCTATAACCGATGACGTCAAATGAGATACGTCGTGTATTTAATGGTGCGCGAAATTAGTAAATTTATATTATTATTTTTTTTTGTCGCGCTTCTCTTTTAGAGACAAAAATTGCTTTCATTGTTACATATAAATCTTTATTGTAATTTCTCTATTCAGAAATATCTCGTAGCCATTTGCAGCTGTCAGTGTGGAAAATTTAATAAATAATTGATTGCTACATCGTGAGAATCTACACGTGACTTTGGTGCATGGTTTCCCAAATTTTCAGTTTGCTTGGGTGTGTGTGTTGAGGTTACATTAAAGCACACGAATGTGATGATATAAACTATCCGGAAGTAATTTTAGTTCACTGACTCCTAATTTTCTTAAAAATTTTAACTTTTTTGGTATTATTATGAGTTTATTCAGAAATTTAGAGATTATTTAGGGTATAATTAAATAAATGAAAATAAGGATAATAAAAATACATAATAATATTGAATACTTTTTGCCATTAAGAAAAAAGGTTTGTTTTCTAGAAAAAATTTTGTTTAATATACGTACAAATTTTGGTTTGATTGGGACTACAAAAATGTTTTGTTGATGCAGCAAAAAAAAATTGGTTGTACGTGTATATATTAACCAAAATATTTTGTTGCCAATTCAAATCTTTTTTCTAAGTGTGAAAATAATTAAATAATACTGAAATTGACTTGTCACTTTTCGAAATTTAATATAAAATGATTATTTCATCAAATTTCAATTAATGAATAAAGTGAGTTTCGTTCTAATTGGAAGTTAAATTAAACTTAACTAACAAAGGAGAAATTAGTAATTATTATTAGTGATGCTAATGCACGCAGTTAATTTTCGCTATACGTAAATTGAAAAGCGAAATTTCTCCGCGGCTTAGCTTTTGAGATGAACTCATTAGTCAAATTCAACTACAATTTATTATAGTAAAGTAGTAAAATCCTTAATTGCAATTATCCTTAGATTCAATAGACATTGTTTACGTATCCCGCATGATTAAAGCTCTACAAAATGCCCTCGAGCAACGTCTCGTTTCGCAAATTACAATTTTCTCAGCTTTTGCATTTCATGTCTGATACGCATAATTATTTTTATATATTTAAAGTGTCGATAACAAAGAAAAAAAAAAGAAGGGGAATTTTATATCTTAATCTATAGGGGATTTTTGCTTAAGGAAAAGTGTAAAACAAAACTAATCTCTCACTCCCTTTTCCCCTCATGCCCCTATTCGAAAATATGATTTCCTCATTTTACATCCATTATTGCAACGAATCATGATAACCGCGCTCAGGAGAATGTTTGTTTCGTTTGAATCGAGTTTAGTAAACTTCCTCATTTTGCCTCCAACAATGTACGTTAAACTGTCTCAAGCAGGAGTTTCGAAATTTCCTCATAATTTTGATAAATTTAATGTTACGTTGGATTATTATAATTTTGTTTTTATATTCACAAACAAAAAGTAGTTTTAAAAAAATCGATTGGAATTTCTATTTTTTGCCCCATGTGGAAAGATTTCCGAAAACATTATGGAAAAATTATTTATTAGAATTTCCGGAAAAAATTCGGAAACAGCTTCTGAAAATATTTCAGAAGTCATTTCCGGAATTTTTCCAAAAATCTTTGCAAGTAAACGATTATTTGAATTTTTTTCAGTGTAGCAAAAGAAGGTGTTGGAAAAAATGACTAATTAGAGTATACTAATTTAGAAGTAGGAAGTACAGAATAGGAATGTTTTATAGGGGAATTTGTGATTCGTAAGGAATAATCTCATAACACCACCTTCTGATCCTTTATTACGACCCTTGCATTCATATTTGTACAAGTGTTTCGTTTATGAAAATAATATATGCATACGAGCACACACAGAGACAGAGAGAGAGAGAGAGATAGAAAGTGTCGTTGTATTTTAGGGAGAATACACAATCAAGTCAGGCCCTCAGCATCCAAACTTATCACAGTGGGAAAACTGGTCTGAGTTGTATGTATATACACAGTATCCTAGTAAAGATACTACCATCTTTAAACGGAACTATACTGGAAATGATATATATAGTCTGAGTTTAAAGTGCGATGTAACGTTCTGAAAGCACTGCAGCTTTTAAAGCTCCACTTTCTAATTAAATTTCATCGTCATCGTTGTATTGAGAAAAATATGTATATATTATATGTTTTGTCGGTAACTCTTTTTTTCCCAAAAAAGATTTATTCATTCTTTTTTTTTTTGCTTTATTATACCGCACTTTAAAACTTACTGAACTTAATTAATATTATTAAATTTCGCATAACGCTGAGCGAGTGGGAATGAAATTATATAGAGATTGTGGTTTTGCGGATAGACAAACATAGGATATGAGGATAAGTAAGATATGTTCATAGTTACGGGTTTCTCTGCTGCATAACATAACTACGACAACCATAAACTTTGCTCTCTCGCTACTATATATATATATATATATATATAGAAAAGCTCCACTTCTTGCCAATAAAGACGCAACATATAAAAGATTTATGAAGGTATAAATTAACTTTTTTTACAATCACTTTGGACTGCATATATTGCCCCTTATTCCCCCTCTCTTGTCAATATTTGACAATGGTTGAGATAGTTGCTACTTTATCTATGGTATTTTTAATTATAGTTATATTGTTTCGATTTTAATTAATAGTAGTTTCAATCAATGGCCTCTTGAGATACACAAATAGGTTCTAAAATTAGTTTGTTAGAATTTTCATTTTCATTCACTAGAAATTAAATTCTTTAGAATTTATCTTTAGCCAAATTTTAAGTGTTTTTAAAAAATTTTGTTTAAAAAAAAATGTCGTAAAAAGAAGATTCTTATATGTTCCTTCTAGTTTGGAAAACAAAATTGCACGCGGAGTAGGTCACTAACTTGAAGGCAAAATGAAGGCAATATAGTTACTATACGTCCACGCGGGGCACAGTTTTATATATAGCAACAGCAGAAAATTGGCATTGTTTTTTGTGAATCTGAAGTTGCTGATGTACTATCCTTTGTTCGATGTGGACGCACGTATGTGCAGATATTATGGAGGAAAAGTTTTGCTTGTTCTGCACACTTTTTTTTTCACGATTGACCGCATTATTTCCAAGTTGCGAAGGAAGGTCCTCTACAAGTTCTTTCACTCCTCTTTTCAAAAGTTATTCCATATCCAATTTATACATACAGTATATTATTTTTCTAGTTAAAAAAAATTTTATTTGATTCAAATATAATCTGTTACTTGACTATTATCATTAAATATTTATTTGTATTAAATAATTATTAGTTGAGCCAATGAAATGGTATTTGTTTCAAATTCAGAAATTACTGGTTCATACGCAAGTAATTGATTATTTCAATCAAATAAATTTTTTCAGTATAGTATTAGTATTATTTATTATTATTAGTTATTGTTATTACTACCCAAGTATTGAAATATCAAATTGCATTTGAAGTAGCAAATTTCAGAACTTGTATTTCTCTGCAAAAAAAATTATTAATAGAAATTAATAATTTTTTTGCGAAGTCATAGAAACTAAATTTAATTGTATTTAAATTATTTCTTGGTGCTTCGTGTTCTATCTAGAGTTACGATAAATTCTCTATATTGCAAAGGATAACATCGGTGATATAAAATGTCCTTTAACCAGTTTCTAAAGAGAGATAAAAAATCTCTTGTATCGAGGTCCGCCTTTCACTTTCTCAGACTTTCCTTCGTAAAGAATTTCGGTTGAATTTCAATCTTCATCAAGGTTAAATTAAAATAGATCTCATTTGGGTATAAAAAATTGATATTTTAGATTTTTATTTTTTTTTCCACAAGTTGTTAAATATAATTGCAATCATCTTATTGGAAATATATTGATTCCATTTTCTTTGGAAATTTCCTGATAAAAAAAAAAAAAAAATATGAAAAAGATATTTTTATCAGTTGAGCATATATATGAAAGTTGAAAATGCTTTTGAATTTTGAGGGGATAATATGAATGAAATTGTACACTCCATATGGAGAAAACTGCAAGTTGCAATGTGCCTTGGTCTTTCTCAGATAATTTGACTCTTACTTCCGGTATATATTTGCATATATCGATAAACATTTGCATGTATTTCCACACAATACGTGATCACGAAGCTGAAGCTTAAACAAGCTTCTGTAGCCCTTAGCGCATCTCCAACAAACCCAGAATCCATCCCATCTCGACTCTCGGGGGTTTCCGGGCTTCGAGATTGTTATACGAATCAAGTGGGATTAGGCTGCCCATATTGCACTATAGAGATATAGAAGATATTACCATCGGAATATATATATATATATATATATATACGTCAGTAGAGCACAGGAGATTTAGTATACCGATATCAGCCAATTGCTCGGTCAAACTGTCTGATTTTCAAAGCCTCCAAGATCAAAATTAGAATTTATTTCTATTTTAGTCGTGACATAATGACATTTTTTTTATAAATCAAAAAAAAACTCGAGGAGATAAAGACTAAATTATTATTTACGGATCGTTTTTTTCGAGAGTACAAATTTGAATTTAATTATATTATATAGAAGAAAATGACTTTTTGAAAAATGAAAGTATAGAAAGTTAAATACAGTTAAATACCTCTTTTCGTTTATAGTGGGTAGAGTCGCTATATTAAGTTTGTAATATTCTTGTACACCATAATTGACGATCGTATTTTTTTCTCATCCAATTATCGCAGTATTATATTTAAAAAAAAATACCTTAAAATCTAGGTCATGAAATACTGATGAATAAAAAAAATAACCTAACCAAAAAATATTTTCTTTATAAAATAGGAAAAAAGTGTAGAATTTATAATAAATGTTCCAACCTCGAAGAGTGTAGTGTGCTTTATCTAGTAGATATTTTTCATAGCCACCAGTAGTAAATATTTCAGGAATCCATATAAAATTCCATTTTGAGTTATCTCCCCCCCCCCTCTCACTCTCTCTCTCTCTCTCTCTCTCTCTCTCTCTTGGAGATTTTCTTGGTGCGTGTAAATGCAGGGAGAGTGAGAGGCCGAAATGAAATGTAAAGCAGTCACGGCGTTGGCTGCACTTAAGTTGAAAATGTGTGTGGCAAAAACACGCGTATATAAAAAGAGTGTATGTTTCTTTTTTTTTTTTTTTACTGTGAAGAAGGAGAAAAACTTTATTCCGAATAAGAAGAAAATGTGCGCTTGGTCTACCTTAAGGAATATTATATATTCTATAAGAACTTGTAGGAACTTTTTTTTTAAGTCCCGATAAATTTTAAGAGACTCTTTGAGTTTTAAAGTAATATTTTGGAAAAACTACGAGGCTGATCACGAGCGTGTTTATACTTGCATTGCCATTAGGATTATTTTCCGTTTTGTACTGGACCAAAGTGGACAAAAATTTTTACAATCCGAGATACAATGGACCAAATGGACAAAAAATGTCCAAAACTTTTGGGAATACCACAGAAGTTAACCAAAAATGATGTTCTATAAAGATTGTATAGGAAACTTTTTGAATGGACCAACAGCATCCGAATTAAAATGGACCAAAATTGGATCAAAAATTTAAATTTTCAAGATACAATCTCGGGAATACCACAGGAGGTAAATAAAAATGGTCTTCTATAAAAATTGTATAGGAAACTTTTTGAATGGACCAACAGCATCCGAGTTACAATAGACCAAAATTGGACAAACAATTTCGAAACTTAAAATTTTTGAGATGAACTTGCGAGAATATCATAAAAGTCTAATAAAAAATGGTGTTCTTCAAAAATTGTATATATGGAAATTTTTGAATGGACCAACAGCATCCGAGCTACAATAGACCAAAGTGGGCAAAGTTTTGAAAATTGAAATTTTCGAGATGAATTCCGCGGCAAAGCAGAAGAGTTATCCCCAGATAGTGCTCTATGCAAAAAATATATCGGGCACATTGGATCATTATTTTCCGACCTATAATGGACCAAACTGGATAAATAATTTCGAATAAATAGGACGTTCTTTTTTTAATATATATATATATATATATATATATATATATATATATATATATATATATATATATATATATATATATATATATATATTTCTCGTAAATGAGACGTGCGATGAACTTTAACCTATAAATACTTTCTCCGGAAGAGAAGGTTATGATGTGTTCAAGAATTCATTTTGAACATATAAATTGGGAGAGAGAATGTTGCGAAAGGTCTTTTGTAATTATAGCTATAACTTGTTTTAACAAGTTTCATGTCGCGCGACTACGTGATAAGAATTTAAATAAAGAGTTGTAATTATTGGCATTAAGGGCATGTGACACATATATATGATGTCACTTAAAAATTGTGGGCCATTTAGTTATGAAAATATAATATTTTCTGCATAAAATGAATAGAATTTTAAAACAATGGTTTTTTTTTTTGCAATTTAGTTGATGAAATTTATGGTGGTTATAATCCTCGGTAGTTTTAATCGATGGTAATTAAAATTAATTGTAATAAATATTCTTTTCTCAAGGAAATTATTTTTGTTTTAAGAATATTGTTAGAAAACGGATATTCTTAAATTTAGTATATCATTTATTGTGATAAGTGGAATTTTTTTTCTGTTTATTGTTATATTTTTTTCTATTCCAAAAGAAATTTCATATTTACCTTCATTGTAGAACTTGTAATGTTTAACAAAATAGAAAGTAAGTTTTATACTTACCTGCGCGAGAAGGGAAATAGAAAATTGGTTTCTTAGATGCCCCTGGTAAAAAAGTTTATTCGCCTCCGAAGTACATTTACATATTTCGAGAAAATTTCAATTCCGCGGAGAAAAGGGGTCCCTTTTTGAAGTTTGATGTGCGATTATTGCTTTAGAGCTATATGCATGTTTAAACAACTCCTGGCCAAAGTAGTCAAACTAAATACTCTGAGCATCAGAAAATAAAAAAAAAACTTCAAAGACTTTTATGAAAAAGTCGAAGATAGACTTGTTGGTAGTTTCCTTTATGGGATTTTCGCTCAAGGAACATAAATTAACATTTTTTTATGGCGTTTGCTTTTTCTATTGCTTCTGAATAATGAATCTCTGTTGTCGGTTAATAATATCATTATTTCGTTTAATTATAAATTATGAAACTTAAAGAATTGATTGTAAATTAGATTACATCTCCAAGGGTTTATTTTTTGGATCTTATTTTTTGTTGATTTCTTAGAAAACATATTTTTTGTTGTGACTTGTATTTTATGGAAGAAAACAAAATTTTTAGTTTTTTTCAAATTACATAACCAAATTGTATAATTTATACATGTTATCTATAATGTTTTTGCATTGTCTGGATTAAATTACTATTCTCAACGAGGAAGGAAGAGGGACTATGATAAGCACATTGTGTGTAAAAAGATAAACGCTTCGTTTATGTCAGCATTATCTATCTTTGTATATGCAGGGATTTGGTTAATATTTCTCATTCTCTTTTTCTTTAATTTTTTTCTACTTCAAAAATTTGACGAATTTAAGTCATAAAGTCAATAATATTTATTTTCATTTTAAATTTTATGCACAGGCAATTTTAAATTTTAAGATTATGTTCTTGTCTTGAAATGTTAGGCCACATTTTTGAGGTTATGTTGTCTTTGAATGTTGAAGTCTACATTTTCAAGGTTATGTTCGTCCCTTGACCTTCAGTTTTGAGGTTAACCTCCTTAAAACTTGGAATTAATTTTTTATTATTTTTAATTCTTGATTTCTTTTTGAAATTAAAAGTATAATTATTATGTTAATCATATTATAATTATTATTAATATTAATTAAACTAAATGAATTTTTGTATTTGACAATGTAAATGAGAAAGAAAGAAGATAAATATAAACAGAATGGTAAAATTATTTCTTTTGAGATTTTCGTTACAAAGGTAACGCGCGCGTATAATATTGGAGGGAAGAAAAAAAAATGAGGTTAACGAAAAAGATTTTTAAAAAAGCAGGGATATACTGTGTCAATGCGAGGATTTGCGAAAGTTGCAAAGGGCATCTGTAGTCGGTGTGTTGCCAGTGGAGATCAGTGTCCCCTGAAGCTATCAAGTTTCCCCAGTAGTAGCAACTGGGCATGTCTCTTATGAATAGCAAATGAAACCGGGAATGAACTGAAACACAACGTTTCTGTGCGCAGTGTGAGAGAGAGAGAGAGAGAGAGAGAGAGAGAGAGATTTGAATACAGGCAAAAAGCAACTTTTATATTCTGACATTCTAATTTGTTACTATTCCTTAAAAGAAAAATTACAAAGCTGAAAAATTACAATTGTTTTATTAAAGGGAGTGAACAACACAGTCGAAAAACATACTAGTTTTATAACTTTTTTTTCGAAAGGAATTTTTCTTACTCAAAATTATATAATTTTGGTTGTTATCATTCAAAACAAAACTACCATAATTTTTCCCTATTGTTAAGGAATTATTATAATGGTTATTTTAATATAATGAATGAATTAACGTTATTAGTAATCAATTGAAATTGTCAAATGTGTTTTTGATGTTATATATATATGCGCGAAGATTGGAAATTTCGTTGAACAGAAATCTGGTCTTGATTAAACGCCTTATACCTGGGATTTAGAGGAATGGCATAATTTATGCTTGATTGTGTTTGCGGTACACGTATAAAGCCACACGTGTATAGTTGCACATGTGCGTCGTTACATTGCACGATTCTAACCCATGCCAAGATGCATTAAAATTTGATTCGCCGAGTGCGACGTTCAGATTTCAGTGCTCCGCTGCATATTCACTTGTGCATGGGTCTTCTCTACACCTGTGTCGCTTACAAACACGTTCGTAAATTACATTCTCAGCATAAATTTGCAAGAAGCGTTTATCGATAATTACTTTACAATATGTCAGTTTCAATAAGAAAAATTTACTTTTTTTCGGACAAAAATAGAGATACACTCCGAATTTTTTTTTTTTTTTTTAAACAACCAAATTTCGGTTGAATGAATAAAATAATTTTCAACCAAATTTCTGTATTGCTATACAGTTAACCAAAAGTTGAATCAACCAAATGAATTATTAATTAAATAATTATTTATTTGCATCAAACAGATTTGTTTGAAACAGAAAACTTCCAAATTTTGTAATCTTTTGTTTTTGTAAATGAATAGGTTCGTTATATATTAAAATAACCAGTATCATAATATTGTTTGTAAAGTGAAAACTAATTTTAAATAATTTTTGAAAATTGAATTTCGATGTAAATGTCATTTAGTTTTAATGGAAAATTTCAATTCATTACCGGTCTCTAGAGCAGAAATCATGAATTCAATCCTTTCGCATATATAATATAAATGTGAATTGTAGAATATTTCAATTAAAAATTTAGTTTAATTTACATGATTATGATGGAATTTTATTTTATAAAATTCGTTTTGATTATGTATAAGTATTTTAATTACAGATTAACATATTTGTGTAAAATTATAACAAAAGATATTTTTAAATTATTCATTTATTAATAATAATTGTTTAATTTAATAGAAATAAATATTTATTTGATATGCAAGTAACCGATTATTTGAATCAAATAAATTTTTTTTTTACTGTAACAATCCTTTTTCTTTGTGTAAATTTTCCATTTGAATGAAATTGTTTTTTTTAATATTCATATATTTATTAAATTATGTAAATTAAATTTTCTGAAATGCATTTTTTGTAGTGAATATTTGTAGATATTTTTTTTTTTTCATTTACCACTGGGATTCACTTGTGTGTGAAAATTACCGTTGAAAGTAGTGAGTCATACTTGGATCTTTCATGAAAAGCTGTCATATAGTGTGACATATATCTTTTCACATTTCGAATTTTCGAGCAATTTTCATTCTGTTCTTATACACCTCCTTTCACATCATTCGGGAACCTTCTTCTTCTTCTTCTTCGTCTTCTTTTTCACCCCTTATACACCTCAAACGTTTTGCGAGTAAGAATTGAGTTGGCAGAGGCTCAAAGTGGTGGAGTTTCTCTCCCAGATATGCCGCACGGTACCATGAAACTTGGTTCTCCATTTTGAATGGTTCACTTGGGAAGAGAGAACCCGTACGGGTGGCTCTGACATTGCAAAGGAGGAAACGACACTCGGTTTCGTGATGCGGGAGATTTTAGGGGGGGTGAGTTAAGGAAAGTCACTCGCCTATACGCTTCCGAGTTCAAGGGGGTGGGAGGAGGAAAGAGGGGATTTTCATGAGAGATTTACTTCAACGAAATGAAGTTAATATTGAATTGAATTGAACTGATTTAGGCTAGCTGTCAGAGGGCGTTATTGCATTCCCTATATCCGGGAGCTTTCGTTATAGTCACACTAGAATTTAGAAATTTAAGTATGGTGAATTCTTTTTTTTTCTTTGTTTTCAAATTTACTTTTTGGCGTATTGTAAATATATTGACTTTTAGCTCCCTTAATAATAAAGAAGTTTGTCCAAGGAAAAACATGGTTTTTAGTTTAAAAAAAGTAAATTTTTTCTGACACAACAAGTTTGTTGTATACATTTAAAAAATGAAAAATTAGAATCTTTTTTTAATAATTTTTAAAAATAAATTTTTTCTATTATTACATACTTATTTTTGGAAATTATATATACAAATTGAAAATTGGTTATTGTAATTGAAGAAAAATGTCAATTTTTATTTATTAATTAAAATTTAAGCACACTATATTGTTACATTTTATAGTGTGCATTTCCCAAAAATTATATAATATATATATTGTATTGAAGCGAAAGTATTAAAAATGTAATTTTACGAGATAGATATAAACTGATCGTAAAGTTTAAATGTCCATTTCATAAAATCTATCTGATGGATTTTAGTTTAAATATTCCCTCTTGTCCTGTGGGTAACAAAGAGCTTTATGAACTCAATTTACTAAATTCAGTTTTTGACGACTGCAATAAAGAATTTGTTATTTCCATTTTGAATAAAGTCATTTGCTGTGCTTTGCAAAAACTATACACAGCATTGCTTTTAATTTAAATAGTTAATAGGTATTGTCCTTTTGTTATTTAAAATTTGTTTATAGAATATTTAAATTATTTATTTGTTTCAATATTTAGATAAAATATTTTCATAGTTGAAATTGAAATAAATGTATATGAGCCTCATATTTTAAAATTTATGATTTACTAAAATATTCGTGAATAATTATTCCCTAAGATTCGTTCTTCATTTTTGAAAATTAATTCACATCTGATATGATAGGATTCTTTTTTGTTTAAAAATTAAAATCATAAGACCAGACTAAAAAAATTAATTCTTTCATTAATATAGGCTTTTCTATACTTAAAAGATGAATTTTGTCGGAAGCAGTCTAAATTTTAATATCGTTTGAATTTTTTATGTATTTAATAATTGAATACCATTGACTTTATTTCTCTAATTAATTATATTGGAACTCTTTTTGTTTATTACTGACTTCTTACTTTAAAATTTAACCTACACTGGAACAAAAATTCTAGTTATTCTATATTTACTGAATTCACCTTATTTACATTACTTTTTAAATTTGAAACTCTAGTTGGAATTTAGCAACTTATTTCAGTAAGATTGACACTAAAATTCAGTCTTATTTCACTGAAAATTAGTAGAATTCTTTGCCGATTAAGTCAAATCTGTTTTACCGATTAATGATAAAGCAGATTTTAATTGGTTCAATCAAATCTGTTTTATCGATTAATGATAATGAAGATTTTGATTGGTTCAATTAAATCTGTTTTACCGATTAATGATAACTCAGATTGCAGAAGAAATTTATGGCGCTAGCTAGCGCTGCTAGATTTCATTAAGATTATTAGTATAAAAAATGAAAGAAAGAAAAAATACTTTTTTTTTGGAATTTTGTATCGAAAAATGTAATTTGTTTTTATTATGGAAAAAAAAGAAAAAATTATTTGGATATTTTGCATCGAAAAATGCAATTTGTTTTTATTACGGCAATTGTAATATTGTGAATAATGTTAACTGCCGAAGGAGCAAATAATTTTGCGTGAATTTTCTTTTTTCCTTTCATGAGAATTTAAAGTTTGTTTTGATTCTTGCGAGTATCGTTTTGCCCGTGTGGTAGGAATATAATCTTTCTCGAGATATTATTTACCCAGCAGTAGAGCCCCTATTCTCATCCCCATTCCAAAATGGATTATCTCTCTGGAAAATCCAGAAAAGCGTTTAAGAATTGCAGGCTTGGCACGCGGTCAAAGTGCTCGCGCTCTCTCTCTCTCTCTGTCTCTCTTTCTGTGTAGAGGAGTCTTTGGAATCTGGGTCTAGAAAGGGTAGTACTATACTATAACCAAAAGGGTCTCGTTGCACGTTTATTCTTCTTCCCCGGAAAATGTATAGTACACACAGCAGCAGTAGCAGCAATTTTGCAGATGTGTCTGTGCATTTTGGTGCAGTCTCACTATTCTCCTCCTTCTTTTTCTTCTTCTTCTCTTCTTCTTCTTCTTCTCCTCCTTCTTCGTCTTCTTTTCTCCACTGATAAGTGGATGCGTTTTCGTACTCTTTCTCTCTTGAGGTTGGAGAATACTTACGAGCACCCCTTGTTTACGGCAGGTCGGGGGTTCGGAGAACTTTCTTGAAATCCGTGAGACGTCGCGACGCCACGCTGAAACTTTCATGACCGATCTCGAACGTCTTTTGGTTTCCTTTTTCTTCTTGATATTGAAATTGCTCCACTGCAATAACGAAACGGTATTACACTTTTTTTTCTTCCTATTTTTATTATATATGCACGCCTGTAGGCTCGTTTCTCATTCGGAAGTGCCTTCAACTCAATATAACCGATATCAACATTTATACTTGTATTATATATAGTTTTACCCCCGAAGTTTGGAAATATTTTTCAGAAACTGTCGGAGTAAACTTTTCTCTCTAGCGATTTATTTTGCATTTGTTAGATCAAATTTTTCCCCTTTTTTTTTGGTGGTGAAAACAGTTTTCGAAAAGTACAATTATGGTTGGCTAGTTTTTTTTTTGACTTTTGTATTAGTTAAATTTTACTAATTCAAAAGCAAAATGTGAGTAATTAGTTAAAATTTTTACTAATTCAGATTGATGAAAAAGTCACTAATGACTTAATTCGAAATAATTTGCTTTTCAGCTAATTAAATCAGTGCTTTCTAGACTTTTTCACTGCTTCAGATTTAAAGAGTATAGAATAATTTTTTCGGCCCCAAAAATTCTACAATTAGAAAAAGAGAGAAATGGTAAAATTTTTTGAATCGAAAGATAAGAGGGAAAAGAAATTTGTGACGAATGTAGGTGTAAAAGATGGAGGTCTGACGACAGGATTTGCAATAAGCCCTTTCGCGACTCGGGAAAAGTAATCTTTATACTCTGCCTTCGTCAGTTTGAGAAAGCCGCCGCGAAAGGAAAAAAAAGAGTGAATCAAAAGGAAAATGCTTGTAGAAAAGTCCAGTGGAATTTTTCCTCTTCTTTTCCGCCCAACGAACCCTTTTTTAACAAATTTTTTTTTTTATTTTTTTTTTATTCCTTTCTTTATTCCATGCTCTCTTTTTCTCTCTAGGTCGTGGCTTCCGCCAGTCGGAAAATCGACAGCGATAAATATTGGCAACGCCCTGTATTGTTACTTCGCGTTGCACCAAACAATAGGTCGAATAACTCAGGTTGAATTGAGGAAACTTTTTTTTTATATATATATTTATTTTGCCCGAATAGCGTCTTTCAATTTTCATCACCTTCCTTCCTTTCTTTCTCTTTTTTTAGCCCACCGAAAAAAAATTCTTTTCACATTTTTTTTTTATGGGGAAAAAATTTGATTATTGTGCAAATAATGTAATACATTCTTTTTTAGAATCATTAATCTTTCCTTTTAGATGGAAATCTAGTGATGATGAATTAATTTCTGTATATTCATCATTTGTTGAATAAATTTAATGTTTTCCGAGGGTGTAAAATTTTATGTAGAATTATTTGTTTTGTGCTATTTTTGTTTTTATTTTGCTTTTGAGAAAATGCAAATGTTGAGATAAAGTTGAATTAGTTTTAGGATGCAATGTTTCTCTGAGTTTATTGAAAATATATCTCGAGAGTTTGAAATACTCGTCCCTAGAAATCCAATTATCTCGACGAAACCGAGCCGATTTGGTATATATGTTGTGCTGCAGTTTTGTGTATATATGTATATAGAGAGACGTTTGAGAATGAGGAGAGGAGAATTTTGGTGTGGACACAACGAATTGAATGGGTTCAGACCAATTTTGGTTGTATAGTCAACAGAGACTAAATTTTCGGCTCAGTTGTAGGTGGTTTATATGTTTACGAGTTTAGGCTTCCGAATGTCAATTAGTCAGACTTTACTCACTTACTTTACTTCCCTTTTGTTTAAGATTTCATCATATCCCTTTAGGCTTACCTTTTTATATCCTCAACCAATAAAAAGACCTCAATTGTTTCTCTTTCTTTATATCAAATCTTGTTTCCCCTCTGCAAAAAAAATAACAGGTTTTTTTTCTATTTATATCGTAATGAATCTGAGATTTTATTGAGTAAATAAAACTGTATTATCTACGTACTGAAAAAAATGTATTTGATTCAAATAATAATCGATTACTTAACTATTAAATAAACATTTATTTGAATCAAGTAAACTACATTTAAACCAATAATTTCTGTATTTGAAGCAAATAAAATTTAATTGAATCAAATAAAAATTATTTGATACAAAGAAATATTTATTTAATAATAGTCAAGTATCTAATTATTTGAATCAAATAAATTTTTTTCTAAAACTACAATTTTTTAACGTTCATAATTTTTGCAGAAATTTTATTATCATTTGATATTGTTATTTATTAGTTCCTAATTTTGGAGTTTATTACTTTTTTGGTTTAAAAAAATTTTTAAATCTTAGAGAAAGATTTTCTTGGGAATGTTTTTTTTTAAATTTAGAAATACAAAAAAACTATCTGTCTGTGACGGACATTTACATTGCTCTTGACGTTGCAGTATAGTTTTCTCTATTCTAATGTTTGTTCTTTCATTGTTTTCGTAAAATCGGTCAGTGTAGAATCGACGAAAATGAAACGTCAACTGCAGTTTGGACAAATCACTTGTTTGTATTAAATTTTCCCCCAAAAAAAGTAATTTGATCGCATCTAAATCTTTTCTAAAGTAAACTTCAAATATAAATTCCAAAAAGGTATTTCTGTTAAACAATTTTAATATTATAATTTATAATTTGTTCAGAGAAGGGAAAAATCATATGGAAATTTTTTACAAATTATAATTACTTAAAACATTAATAAACAGGTGACGGAACCTCTTTTCCATTATGGATAATTAAATTTTGTCTAATTTGGAGAATTTACATTATAAGAGTATAAATAGAATAATGAAAAGTGTTATTTTACTGATTAATTAAAGGACTCTTGTAATATTTTAGTCATCTTTCCGTTTCTCGTGTACTAATTATCCAGATGTTTTAATTATAAGTTAGCTGCGCATTAATTAGACATTGTAATTGCAATGAAAATGTTGTATAATTTTGAGATCCAAAATATATGCATTTGGAATTATGAGAAGTATACTTGATTTTATCGTAGGTGCACGATTAATTTGATATAGATGAAATTAAAAAAAAAAAAAGAAAAAGAAGGAATTGGTATTTTTTTCTAATTTCCTGGCAGCAGGCATTATTATTGACTTGGTTGCGGTGTTAATTAGGAACCCCGGAGACGTAAGTGAAGTTTCTCGCTGCACCACCATTTCGCTGTGGTTGCGACCGAACCCTTGTAATTGTGGCTTGTATATACTCTGTCGCGTAATCTCCAATGGGGTAGTTGCTTGGTTTCTCTCAAAACGAGGAGAGACTCTCTCCCTCTCTCTCTCTTTCTCCAAAACATATTTATTATTATGCGACAATCCCATGAGAATAAAACTTAGATATTCACATAAACAAAATCTATTTCTTTTCTTTCTTGAAATGGAAACTTTGTTGACTTATGATTTTGGAATTAAAGCATTTCTGATTAAGAGCTACGAGTTTTTATAGCAGAATGAGCGATCTAAATTTGAATAGGAGAATTCATTTTCTTTTTTCAATTGGAATTGAATTAGAACCGATTTAGTTAAATCTGTTTTACCGATTAATGATAATGCGGATTTGGTACAATCAAATTTGCTTTACCGATAAATGATAATGCAGATTTAACTGGTTCAATCAAATCTGTTTTACCGATTAATGATAATGCAGATTTAACTGTAGGATTTGATTATCGATATTAATAGGTAAAATGTAATCCTTACTCCTTTAAATAAAGGGTGAGAATAAAATTTAATTCTTGATTTTAAACGTAGTTGAAGTGAATATTGACAAAAGAATAGTCCTCTCTCTATCTTTCTCTCTGCTTTAGCTAGAGATTGTTTTCTCGAACTGGCTAGTTAAAACAGACTTTCTATAAACTTCGAATGTCAATAGGAGTTTAAATTTACTTGACACAGTTATTTGTCTTTGAAATAAGCAAACTCGATTTTACTTTCAGTATATTCTATTTCTTTTTTAACTTTTAGATTTTCTTTTTCTTTTTTTGTTTTAGTTTTTCATTTTTCTCGTTCTTTTAGTATTTCCATGTTACCATCTACAGAATTTTTTATTTAATTTAAAGGCTCTTATTGAGTTATGAGGGCGAGAAAAAGTTTTTTCTCAATTTTTTTAATTTTTGGAAAAACGGTTGAATAAATTTCTTAAAAAAATTTTTTTGTGAAAAAAATTTTTAATTGATTTTTTAAAATCAATTTTTTATAATTCGATTCGATTCATTTTAAATTAATTTTAATTCTCGAGTATTTCTATAATATTTTTCATAAGCAATGATTGTTTTTTTTTTTTTTGTATATATAAGGATTTATATTTTATTTGGACTCAGATTTCCGCGCAGCGTTGAAATTCGATTAGTGCCAACGAACATTAATACATTTTAAACTCTTAAGCTGATTAATTAGTAATTATTCGATCGAAGAGTCAGAATCGTGGGGGACATAAACTTCCACGTATGGACTAATTGAAATGGCACTAGGTTTAATGAACGGAAGGTGCTTTGAAATGCGGAAGTTACACTATTGTGTGTGTATATATATATGTACAAATGTAGTCATGACCTTGTTAATTCACATGTTTCTTATTTTATAATTTCAACAATTTTCCTAATTGATGTACAATAATTATTTGCAACTGTATTTTTTCTTTTTAATTTATTTCAGAATAATTAAAATTGGGAATATTTATTTCTGAAATAAATTAAAATCGGAAATATTTATTTCCGAAATAAATAAAATTGGACAAATTTATTTCCGAAATTAAGCATTTCGGAATTTTTATTTCCTACATAAAGATAAATAAAAAAATTCATTTAGTAGATGTAGAAAAATTGTTTCGAGCTACTGAAACGTGAACTATAAAGTTTGTAAAATGGGGGAAAAAAAAGAATTGAAAATCCTTCGAGAAGTATTAATTAAACTCCACCTGTCTTTATAGCCAGTTGTCAACTCGCACAAAACGCGCGGCTACTACGGTGAAAGAGTTAAAATTTAATTAAATAGATTCAGAGCTTTTCATTATCTACATCCTGTGAATCAAAATTCATAATGTACAAAATCCTTTGACCACCGTGAACTAAATGAATCCTAAAGTTTATTAATTTCATTATATATTATTTAGCGAGTGTGCAAAGAAACTTTCCCATAAGACTTTACTTGTGCTTATATTTTATAATTTGTGAATGTTAAAATTTATTCTTTTTTTTTTAATTTCAACAAAATTATAAAAAAGGGAATAGATTTTTTTTTAAAAGTAGGTTTTTGTAACAATTATTAGGATTAGACTTACAATTAGAATTGTAAAATTAGGAAAATTTAGGAAAATCTTACACCGAAGAAAAAATTTATTTGATTCAAATATTCGGCTATTGGTCTATTGTCAAATAAATAGAATCAAATAATTTTTCTGACAATTAAATGGTATTTATTTTAAATACAGAAATTATTGGTTCAAATAATTTTTTTAATTCAATTATTTGGTTTCAGTAAATATTTATTTGATAATAGTAAAGTAACCGATTATTTGAATCAAATAAATTGTTTTTTTGCTAATTAATTGTTAAAAGGTGATTTATTTTTTATTTAATAACAATTTTGATTTGTTTTCTCTTTTTTATTCTTTTTTTTCGTTTCTCTTCTTTCTTTTCATTTTTGTTCGTTTTTATCTTCTTTTTTTTTCTTTTCATTTTTCCTTTTTTTAAAGCCTTGGAGAATATGAAAGAGCCCAATTTCTGGTGTTTTGACTTTTTTATCACTCGTGTTTCTGGGAGTGAAGAGATTCTTTTGAAAAATTAGACCGTTACGGCAGGGCACTGCGGGAAAACACACAAGGTATGCATCAGAAGTGCGCCTAGGTGCACTTGTTCTCTCATACGTGTGAATTATGTGCTGATGTAATAAAAAGTTCACAAGTCGAGACGAATAGGCAATAATAATATCGTTCTTGTGTGTATACACACATATACACAATACTCTCGAGAAAATATGTATACATGTATATATATATATACAGTAGTGTAGGTTTTGCAGTGTCGGCAACAGCCATTATCTGAGGAGTCAGAAAATTTACGAGCGTTCTTCTAATTGTTTTCATGAATTTTTTTCCCTTTGTCATAGTTTTTCGTGCCACATCTCAGATAAATGACCGCAATTCCGTGTGGAAACGGTGAATAAGAGGCGTGTGCTCAGTGTTCTTTTTTTTTATCATGCATAGTACCACTAAAAGTTAGTAATAAATGCGCTATATATATATACGTTTGTTGAAAGAAACAATTAATCTAAAGTATATTTCTTTCCGCCAACAAGGAGAATTATTTTTAATTTACTTTCTCTCCTCTTTTCCGCGACTTTCGATTTATTAACGTCTAATACGATCTTCCAAAGAAGATAACGTGCTTTATCGATTTTTTCACAGATTTATTATTTATTATTATATTATTTTATTACTTTTTATTTTTTCATTTATTATTTTATTATTATTTTCTCCTATGAAATTTTTAATTTTATTTTTACAACTTCAGATTGATAAAAATTTATTTTCAAAATCAAAATTTTTGAAAACTATATTTTTTGTCTGTGAAATATATTTGTAATATATAAAATTATGACAATGAATAATGAATGTTATTTTCTCTCGTTGCTTTATAACATAATGTGAAGTCAATATTATGTCAGTTAGATATACAGTGATTATAGAATGATTTAGTTCTGCAACTGAAATAACAATGGTCCAAATTTGGATTCATTTATACTGAAATAATACAAGTTGGTTTGATTCGGGATTTATTTGATTTGTTCCCTAAAAAAAATTGCTAACTTTTCTAAAATGTAATTCTATGATTTCTTTCTCTTTCTCTAAAAATTTTGTACAGTTAAATCCTTTAAATTTTGGATATAAATTATAAATATGCATTTATTATGTATTTTATTATTTTTATCATTCAATTTATTTAAAAAATAGATGATATAAAAAAACGTGTTTTTTAATAAATAAATTAATAATTGAATTAAAATAATTAAATAATTAAATTGGGGAAAAATTTCTAGGGAAAGAATTCTCTTTCTCTGTATATATAAAAACTGTTCAGTCTTGAATCGATTGGACCTAATTTGTGAAAATTAATGTAACGAACTTTTTTCATAAATATATCATAGAGAGAGAAAGAGAGTATTAAGAAGAATAAAGTTCATGATTTAAGTTCGTAATTTAATTAACCTTGATATTAATATCCTAATTTTGGAAAGTACCACGAGAAAGAGAGAGAGAGAGAGAGAGAGAAAAGTTATTCGGTTCATGAATAAAAATAATGTACTTTCTGTTTCTGTGGACCGCGTGACATCGAATTAATTACCCCTTTTTTAAAAGTATTTTTTTCCTATTTTTTTAAATAATCAATTTTCGGATACAGTTCGTAAAATGAAATTCATACGTTGAAATTAATTTTCTAAGGCATCAGTTGCACGTGTCACACATTTACTATATATATAATACAGTAAGGATTCATGGAGGGTAAGGGTTTAATGAATTTTGATATTAATTTTGAAGCTATTAATTATTGAAAAAAAAAAAAAATTTCTTGGCAAGCAATGGGGGGGTGTCGACCGGAAGTGGCCAGCAGGATGAGGATATTGGCTAGTAGTATTACGTTGGACTATGGCCAGATGAAACGCGTAGATTGGATATCCCAATATCGAACTAACGATAACCTTTGTCTGGGTTTTGTACGAAAACACAATTTTGATCGATCGAATCGGGGACATCGCACTAGTTTACTAGAGATATGCAACGGCCTACGGCTGCATGTACTCGTGTAAGTACATATATGTCGCAGACACGCGATTACATTCTGTGGTTGGATTGAACGTGTTTCATGAAAACGAGATGATATCAAATTTGCTAGAAATAACTCCATGGAAATGGTTTTTGCCGACATATATATATATATAGAATTTTTTTTTCTTCTATTTTTCTGCTGCATATATATCACAATATTACGAGAGTGAGAGAGAGAGAGAAAAAACTATATAACCTCAACTAAAAAACATACAAATTTTTAAAGCGCATGTTTTCAATACAAAAGTGCATTTAAATCGAATAATATACAATTTATGAAAAGATAAAAAAAAAGGGTGAAAGTAGAGATTCAGTGAGGAAAAAATTTTTATTTCTTTTTTTATTTTTTTCTTTGGAATAAATATTCTAGAGAAATTAAATTCGAAATAAGAATTTTTGTCACGTTGAGTTTTTTTTTTTTTTTTTTTTTTTTTTTAAAGAAATTCTTAATTGAAAAGAAGATTTTTGGTTATATAGAAAGAAAAATATCTTGGCACTTTTCTTTTTTTGCTTGGATTCATTTTTCACACTTTCTTATTTGAAATATTCATGAAGCCATTGTTCAAGCTTTACAAGCCTGCTTTTATTGTGTGTACAAAAAAAGGGAAAAAATAAAAAAACAAGAGGAAAACGTAAGGCAAGAATAATACAGTGTTTTAGGGCAAATTTTAATATTCGTGTTTCGAGATGAATACCGCGTATTCTCTTTTTTTGGGGGGACAAAATCTCTTTTTTTAATAATAAAATCTAAATACCGAAAAAAAATATTCGGTGCTATTTAGTGTATTTTTTACTATTAAAATAGGAATATAATAAAAAGTATGAAATTTTCAATTTAGGATCTATTTTTATTTTAAGAATATTAAATACTCAATTTAAGAATATTGTATATTGAATTTAAAAATAAATTGAATTGTAGTTTTTAAAAAATATTCTCATTTTTAGAATAAATTGTTTTTTGGTGTGCATTTACGGTTTGAAAATGATTTGCCTTGAAGGCAAGGGTCGTTTGTTGTGGGCGGCTTTAGGGGTTAGGTATTATTGTCCAGGAAGCAGTGTATATCTGCTTAGCTAAGATTGTAGAATCATTAGCCTGACACTGCGAATGGTAGTTTGAGATATCCAATGGCTATCACTCTTCGTCTTTGACTCCAATAGCAGATCGTTAGACAAAGTGAAATTCGAACTCAACCTGCCAAAGGGTAAAACAGTGATTGCTTGGTCAACAAACCAATAATGGGAGAGGGATAGAGAGAGAGAGAAACTCGAAACTTGTCGGAACGTTAACTTCAAATGCTAATTAAGGAATGTTTTCCTGACATAAATTAATTGGAAAATAAAAGCAACAAAAATTTAACGTTCATTATTTTCTATATTTCATTTTTATAATTATATATTGTTTCTGCATTTTTATAATTATATTTTCTGTCTAATAAAAAATGTTATTAATAATTTTTATTTTTGTTTCAGGTGAGTATGAAAACTTATTTTATTTCAACCAGTTGGTCTCCATTACAATCTGTAAGTTAGTTAAAATTATATTTTTAGTTTTTACTTGTACAAAGAATTTGCAATTTAGACTAAACCCTAATGCAGAAATAGCCTGCATAGGGAAAAACTTACCAGGGCCTTGGCAATTTTACCTCAATTTGTCCTATTTAATTATTTTTAATTTATAGTTTTTTATGTCTAACTTACATTTTACTAATTACATAATAGTAATTAAATAATAATAATAGTAATAACATATAGAGTATTATAAAACACTTAAGAATAATTTTGGAAAAATCTCGCACGCATGGGGAATCGAACCCAGGACTCTTGGGACGTGATTCGTTTACGCTAACCACGCAGCCACGTTGACTTACAAATTTTTTTACTTCCATCTTGAATATTAGAAACCAACATTGCGAAGACAAAATTTCTCGTGCTTTTCTCTACATTTGCGGTTCGTGTGTACACAAAAGAAAAATTACTTTCTATATAAAATTATAAAAAAAAAAAGTAACTTGTATGATTTGCCATTAATGTCCGGCGCTAATTGTATCGTTTCACTTCCATATATGTGGTATTAAAGAAAAGTTTGTTTTGAAGGAAAAATTTTCGAAAATATTCTGTGTGTGTATGTGAAAAAGATAGTCGGACCACTTTCGTACAGCTAAGAGATTCTCATCACGCTGTCATGAACAATGTGGCAAGAGGGCTCGAAGCGTAAAGTCCGCGCGTACGAGAAAATTGCAACGTAAAAGCTTTTTCCAGTGGCTTTTCTCTGAGATGAAACTATGTAAGCGATCTCGATATGGTTACTATTGATTTTAACACATTTAATATTAGAATGGTACTTATGTTTATCAAGAAAAAAAAAAGAAATTCTCATCATAAGAAAATAGACATTCCTATCAGTAAAAGCGACGATGCTCTTTATAATTTTAATGTCTCTACGTTCCTCATCGTAAACAAGAATATCGTCTCCCATAAAATGTCATTTTCGTTCCTGTGTGAGCCTATGTGTCTTATGTTATATGTATAAAGCTAAGCTATACAAATGTGTCATTATTACATCGTTGTTGTGTGCTATTTCGATTCAATGCTTTCGCATATACTATTTCGCTAGACTTACAAGATTTAATTTTATGACTAAATAACATTGTTTAGGTTCTTGGTTTACGATCCGTAACATCGTTGCTGATCGAACGATATTTGTTAAATCCATTATATATAAAAAAAAAAAAATAGGAACGTCTTGTCTAAAAAAATTTTACAATTTGTTTTTTTTTTAATTTTTAAGTTTTGATAACAAACTTAATGCAATCACGCAATGTTATTTCTTGAGGGATTTTCACTGTTGGAATTTAATTTATTGTTTAATTAAAAAGCCATCTATTTTAGAACCCCCTTTGGGCAATGGAGAATGGTAACCCCAATGGAAATCGTGACTCTTCCCCCCCTTTCTGTCTCACTTCCTCTCTCTATCTCTGTTTCTCTTCCGCAAATCTGAATTCATATTTCTCTTCTGCTTTTCATTCAGATTCTAAAAGTAGAATCTTCTTATTCCCATTGCACTTTAAATTCTGTCTATATTTTTTTAATGTGTGACTTTATTGTTCTAATTTGTCATTTACTTGTGTTTCATTTCAGAAGGTTTATTTCTGTGAAAAGGTAGAGTTTTTTTTCAATCTATTCTCTATAATATATTTCACGGCTTATTAAGAGAATGCTTTCTATGAGAAGGTGGAGTTTTTGATTCTTTTTTTTTTAAATTGAATTTAACCTAGAAATTGTATGAATCTAGTCAGCTCTGATTGTTTTCTCTAAAATACTCTCCATTTTGTATTTCATGGCTAGGAATTAAAAACTTACTTTCTGTGTGAAGGTAGAGTTTTAATTTTTTTTTAATTGATCGAATTTAACCTACAAATTGTCTGAATCTAGTTGGATTTGATTTTTTTCTTCAATCATGTATTTCACAGCTACGAATTGAACCCTTGCTTTCTGTGAGAAGGTTGAGTTTTGATTCTTTCTTTCTTTTCTTGAATTTAATCTTCATGTTGTTTTAATTTAGTCAACTCTGATTTTTTTTCTTCAATCTACTCTTTATCCTGTATATTAGGGTTATGAACTAAATTCTTGCATTCTATGTGAAGGTGAAGTTTTTTTTTTCCTTTAAGCTACTCTTCGTCTTGTATTTCTGGGTTACGAATTTAAACCTGGCTTTATGTGAGAAGCTGGAGTTTGAATCTTTTTGTTATTTGGCGAATTTAATCATTATTAAAAAAAATCAAACTCCACCTTTTCATACAAAGCAAGATTTTCGTAGCTCATACATTTTTTTTGTTCAGAAAGTCTAAAACTACAAAAGAGAAATTTCACTGAAATAATTTTCCATAGTATTTTGTCATTTTTCTTTGATTGAAATATTTTTTGAGGTGATAAATAAATAAATAAAAATTTTCTCCTAACAAAAGAACTATATTTTAGGCGTCATCATTATTCTTTTATTTCGAAAGTAATTTCCGAACTAAAACACAATCTTTTTCTTTATATATATGTAGAATCTTGGGTTTCACACAAAATAATGGTTTTTTCTCTCTCCCCCTTTTTGATGACTTGCAAGAAATTCATGGGGGAAATTTTTTTTTGAACGAAATGCGTATTTCGCAAAAGTATTTTCCATTTGTTTTCGCTCTTTATATTCTTGCATATATTTTTAACACGTCGCGAAAGTCGTTAATGTCTTAGATAAAGCTTTTGAGCAGGCAACACAGAAGTAAAAATAAAAGGAGAAAGAAAAAAAAATATATATATATATATATATATATATATATATTGTGTGTGTGATGAAAAATAAAAATGTTATGCATTTAATGTGAAATTACACTGGGGACAATATGACCGTGATTTCACATTGGTTTTAATATAGTTTTTTTGATGTATCTTTATTTCCATATAGAGTCTCGAGTTGACGATGTTTAATTATATTATGAGATTGTGTGGTCGTTATGGGAATCGTGTATCCTTAATGCCATAGGTCGTGTCACTTTAAATTAAACAAATTCATATTCATACAAAAGGTTGGAAATTTGAAACAAGATTAAAAAATAAAAAATAAATAAAATGATTTAGTTTTTTAATCTCGATATATTAAAAAATTTATTATTTTTATTTTGTTACTTAATCATGAAATTAAAAAATTTAGATTATAAATAAAATTTTGCTTCGTTGTAAATTAGTAATTAAAAAAAAATCTGATTCATGTATAATTTTTCAGTGATTACGCGATCAGTGTAAATAGCGGAAGTCATTGAGGCTTTTTATACATTCATAGTTTCATTGGACTTTAAAATTACTATGTCGCGTGACATTAAAATAACTCTTATGTCAAGTTTTAGGAAAATTTTTTTTTGTTTAAGCAACCGGAAATTAGTAAATTGTTCTTGTATCCGGTTATAATGGGTTTTTTTTTCTTTTTTAATATTCCTTTCGAAGTAAACTAATTTTTCAAGTAAATTTAACAACAAAAATAAAATATATTTTAATTTTTCATAAGAGTTTTTCTCGTGTGTATATAGGAAAAAGAAAAAAGAAAAATTTCATGTGTGATCGCGATAGAAGAAAGATGACGAATAGTTGTAAGTTAAGGGAAAAGTCAATGTGACGACTTTTGAGAAGAGACTGATGGTGCGTGAAAGTTGAAGGAACTACCCCTAACATTTAAGTCTTGGGGTTGAGAGAAAGTTGAGGGATGACGCGTTCATCCATAAATCAGTGGCTTGAAAATTGAGCACGGAAACAGCTGTCTTGTGGCACCGTACCTTACTTTGTACTTTATATCGTGCAAACTCACTTCTTTTTCCTAAGTTATATACAAGTGCCTTTTTCCTTTTCAACTAAATCAGAAGCAAAAAAAAAAAAAAAATGAGACAGTTTCTATCAAAACACAATTTTTCAGTTTAGGTGTTTTATTTTTTTACTGATTTTTTCATTAGCTTTCAATTTTTCCAAAGAGTGAAAATATTTTTCTCAGTGCGTAAAAAGCAAATAAATAGTGAATAAACTAAATATCTTCAACAAGTCAAGTTGGTTCATTGGTTAAGACTTCCGACTCGTGTGCGAAAGGTTCAGAGTTCGATTCCCGCTGGCGAGATTTTTTCCTTAAATTAAAAAATGTCTTAGTACTACATTGGAATATTACATAAATATTACGTGTGTAATATTACCTCAATATTACAGGTAATATTCCCCTAATATTACAGGTAATATTACAAGTAATACTACCTTGAGACGAATATTATAATATTACTGTAATGTTGCACCGTAATATTACGAATCTTTCATGTAATATTACAGTAATATTACGTGCTACTCGAGCATAAATAACTTTACTGAAATGTAAAAATATATTCGTCTAAGAATAGAACTAAAAAAGTAATTAAACATTCTTGATCACTTAGAGAGATTTTTTTTCCATGGTTCTTCTTTGAAAAATTACCAGTTACACGTGCGAAATTAATTTACCATGTAATTTATTGTCGAGAGAATATCACCTTTAGAAAATATGCGCCTGTCTGTGGTGAAGGTAAATAAATTATGAAAATCGATACTAAATTTTCGAGCTTTTAGACTTTGTAACGTTTTCGTGTTGGGCAATGAATGAATAATGAAGGTAGTGCACTCGTTTCTAAAACATAAAACGAGATTTTAGTTATAGGAATCGTTTATAGAAAAGTAAAAAAAAAATAATCTAATATCTAATTCTAAAAATATTAAATATTAGAATTATTTCTTTTTATAAATTTTAATAATTTCTTTTTATGTTGATTAAAATTCTTAAGTGAATTATTATATAAAGCAAAATAGTGGGGAAAAAAAAGATCCACACTGTTAAAGGGAGAATAGTAAATATGTCGTGATTGCTTTTTAGATTTAAAGAACTGATTTTAAAAGTACTTCTTTTTAGTTCTACTTTTTTATTTTTAAAACCTGTAGTTTACCTTTAAATAGAATTGAAATTTTAAAGCGGCTACTATACTTTGCATTGAATTTAGTCTCGACTTTTTTCATAATATTTTTTTTTGTAAAACTTAAAAGTGAGGACATGTAATTTTTAAAACGCCTAAAGTATACACGTGCTTTTTAAAAAATCGTTAAAATGCTTTTTCTCCTTTTGTGGATTAGATTTATCCCCATTAAAATATACATTTTTTAACAATTTTTTTCCTATCTTCTCTGAATTAATGTTTCTGGAAAAATAACATAATTTCCATTTTCAAAATTAAAATCTTTTACTGTTTGCACTGAGAAAAAAATTTTGTTGTCTTAACCATAGTTTGGTTGTGCCAAATTGAGATAATCGAAATTTTATTCACGCAAAATGTATGTGTATTAATAATTTGTTTAATGTTTTGTTGTCATTAAAAACTTTTTTTTTTTAATTTTCAAGTTAAATTCCTAGTTTTTGAGTGATATTTTTTGTTTTGAACAAAAAGATTAATGGAATATTCCATTAGATATGAAATGTTTTATTAAAAATAAAATCTCGTCAAGTTTCGAAAACAAATGCAACTTGTGAATAACATTAGCAACAGAATTGTGTCTTGTAATTAAAGTTTTAAGATATGAACTTGAAAGTTTCTATTCATTTGAAAGTTGACGTTAGTTGAGAAAATCGAACTATACTGACAAAAAGTAGTAAAGTTTCCTTAAGATCTTATTATTCATCATCCTTGAGAGAATATAGTATTAGAATGAAACTTGTGTGTAAGAGAGAGGGGGGTTTATCGATGTTCGACGATCTATGACCCAAGAACTTGAAGCGTACGTTCGTTCTGCATGGGATTTAGGGCCGAACTGCATCTAAAGCTAGCGTTAGTCTCTCATGCGTTAAAGTTGAAGCGATGCTTAGTATCTTCAAAGAGAATAAACTCCAAATAAAGTTTCCGTTAGAGAAAATCTTCTAAGTAAATCAAATCTTAAAAACAGTCATTTAGGAATTTTTTCGTTTCAAATTTTCGAGGGAAATAAGATTTGTTTCGTAATCACAGAAAAAACGCTGGATAAATTTTGTTGCGGGTAATTTTAACCAATGCTAATTCACATAGACGGTGGCACCCTCAACTAGGATAAAATTTGTTGCAGGTAATTTTTATACCGATTTTGGGGTAAAAATTCTACTTTTTTTTGGTGTGAAAATATGTAGATACTTTCCATAAATGGCTTTCTTGTGGAATGTGGAAGAGATAAGAATCTAATTTTTCTATTAATTATTATGAAACAATAGTTTTTGTAGCTTACAAGTTTTTTTGTTGAATAGCAAGAAATGGCTAATGAGAGTATGACAATAGTTGTAAAATTTATGAGAATATTATCATTTATTATTTGTCTTGGGAAAGTGAATGAGATTTTGGGTTGTGATACTTGTCGAGAGGTGTGGCAACTAGCATTGTGGTGTGATGTGCTTTGCACTACAATCAGTTTGGGGGTTCTGTGCTGCTGCTCTACTACTACGGTACTCGAGGCCAAACGGCATGCTAGACGCAGGGCAATCAATAGTACGTCAGACAACACGTCCCAGAGATTTACCAGACCTTCTGACTCGCTCGAGTCCGAGGATTTAGATAACAATCCTTGCCTACAGAAATGTCAAAGAAAAATTTTATCGACGCTTTTCTTCTGAGATTAAAAATTATTAGATTTGAAAAAAATTACCAAATTTCTTAAAAAGTTTCGCAAAACAATTTTTCTGTCAACTAATTGAATTTCAATAAAATAATGAAATATTTATATGATGGAATAGTGTATTCCTCGCGAATGGAAATTCACAGGTGCAGTTTGTTTGAAATCACTCAGACGTTCGTGTGGTGAACTGAAGCTTCCAGTCGAAAGTCATAACCGCAAAAGCCGTCGGAAGCTTGCACACACGTTTCTCTCACATATACATACATTTCTAGTTTACGGACTAAAGTGACTAAAAACAAATACAAAACAAATAGGAGAGGTTCCGCTAAGTTTAAGCTACCCTTACACATTGTATGCAACTATTTATGTTTGTTATACAGACCATGACCTGCAGTAACAGAATTTGTAACCATTTTGTTATACCTATTATTGTAGAACAACATAAAACTTCCGCTTTCTCAGTGGTTTTCGAAACAAAACAATTATCATTTTCTTTTTTATCAACTTCAGTTTGTTGAAACAAAACAAAAAATTATTATTTTTTTTATAATTAAAATATTTTTATTTTTTGAAAAAGTATTTAAATAAACGTACATGACAGACAAAGAGTGATCATCGTAGTGAGAAAATAAAAAAAAATAAATATCGTACAACTCAATTTATCATAATTCTATGCGATCAATATTTAAAATGCAAAGGTATAGTTTATGTATATATTGTCCCCATGATCACCATACCAGAAATTTACATTTTACCATTATAGTTATCAAATTGTAAATCAAGTAACAGCGCGTTCACTAATTAATTTAAAACGCAATGTGATAAGAGCTAATTTCTGAAATTAGCAAAATAAAAATATTAACAAAATAAATACTATTAGAATTTAT
The DNA here is from genome assembly GCF_019393585.1 of Leptopilina boulardi. NCBI lineage: Eukaryota > Metazoa > Arthropoda > Insecta > Hymenoptera > Figitidae > Leptopilina > Leptopilina boulardi. Next base: position 751,837 of record NW_026137853.1, read on the forward strand.
AATCAACATATTTGTATTTATAAATTCATACGAAAAAAATAGGGTAAAATTAGAAAATGTAATAATACATTATTCTCGACAAATTTCGCTCTAACAAATAAGATTGATTTACAATACGCGAGTAAAAAATTTTATGTTATTTAATACATTACTTTAAATCATAAAATTTATATATATATATATATATATATATATTACTCTATTACTTCAAAAGTAATAAATAGCAACTTATATATATATATATATATATAAACATTTTCAAAGCAGGAAATTATTACTCCCAGACTTCAAAATATAGAGTCACGTACGTTTCAAACGCGATTGTTGAATTTTAAAGACCCACTTAAAATTGTAAATGTACAAATTAAAGAGAAGTCCGTGTATTTTAAAAAAAAAACCTCTCGACAAAATGAGTTATAAAGATGAAGTTGAGAAAACTTTTTTTAATAACTGAATTTATAAATTTTCTCAAGAAAAAAATTTTTTAACAAAAAGAAATTAAAATACAACTAATTATTCGTCATTTTTAACAATTTGACAAAGTTTGTTTATAATTCTTCACTTGTAATTATTGTCATTTTAAAATAATTCTTAATTTTAAAATATCCTAAAAGTATATACTTATCTTAAAATTATCCTTAACCTTAAAAAAAATCAACTTTAAAATATCCTCAAGTTTAAAATATTCTGAAGCTAAAAAAGTCCTTATCTTGGAAGTATCCTTAACTTGAATATCCTCAACTTTAAAATATTTTATACTAGAAAATATCGTAAAATAGAAAGAATCCTTAACTTAAAATTTAAAACATCCTTAATTTTAAAATCAAAAGTTGGAAGAATCCTTAACTTAAAATTTAAAACATCCTTAATTTTAAAATCAAAAGTTGGAAGAATTCTTAACTTGTATCCTGAATTTGAATATTTCCTCTAATTTGGAATAATCCTTAATTTTGAAGTATCCTAATGTTAAAAAAATCCTTAACTAGTTTGAATATCCTCAATAACTGTTAACAATACAAAAAAAAATTACAAATTTATTTTCTACATGTTATAGTTACTTTTTTTTCTTTTGAAATTGACGTCTGTCCAATATATTATTTATAGAAAAAAAGAATTGCAATTTACATGACATTGACAATAAATTTATGTATCGCCCGTATAGTTAATGTGCAAATCTTGTTCAGCAGGAATAATAGTTGCTGATCTAACGCCACTCAAGTTTTAATATGGAATAGAGGGGAAAGGGGAAACCACTTCGCTGCATAATCTGCCCAATAATCCCGAACACGTAAAGCTCCTAGAATTATTTATGGGTTGAGTTTACTGTAATGAAACAATTGCAGTCGGTAATAACGAGGAGGGTATGAGCATTGCAAGTATATACATATATACGAACTGGCTATTTATTTCAAAATTATCCGCCGTAATATTACCGTTTATACCCCAGAGGCATTGAAATTCATTTTTCATATCCACATCACAATTTTCCATATTTTGATCCTCTCCCCCCCCCCAAAAAAAAGACATATAAAAAAATTGAATATTTTAGAAATGTTTCAAAGTATTTTAATCACAAAAAAAAAAAAAATAGTTGCGCTAAATTTTGTGAAGTCAAACAAATATTTAAATTTTCCCACGTTATCTATTTTCAATATATACTTTGTTCTTCTATACAAATATAGGTTTTTAAACTTGAAATTAAAAATTCCACATTGGGACTAGAGTCCCAAGTGAATAAATTTTAAGTTTAAAACAAATAAATCTGTGTTTATAATATAAAGTTTGTAAGGAAAAAAAAAATATATATATATCGCCTCTGTTAAATAATGTTTCCCATGAGAAATTATCAGTAGCGAAGTCTTTATAATGCACCTTAGGTCGATGATTACTGCTTTTTATGGAGCATTAAAAATTATATTTCTTTTCCGCAAAATAATAAATTTTTGAATGTTCTCTGCTTTAAGGACAGTAATACAAAAAGTCATAATAAAGATAAGAACCCAAGAGTTGTTATTTGGATAAAACCAAGTTGAACTGCATACTTGAAATTTCATTAGTTGAAAAATACTCGAGCCACACATAAAACTCCGTCCAATTTCACTTTTACGGTTCCAAAGTTTTTTAATTATTACAACAAATTAACCAAAAACTGTTTTTAGAAAAATGTTGAGATTTATAATTTGAAAAAAAAAATTATTTCTACTTGATAAAATTATTTCCAAGGTATTGTAAATTAATGTTTTTAATTCTAAAATTTATTGTTTCTCTGGGTTGTTAGTTTAAAAAAAAATGGCATTAACTTTGAAATATCCTTGAATTAACAGAATCCTTATTTTTGAACTATCCTCAACTTAAATATTTTTCTAATTTAACAATAACTTCAACGTTTATGTTTTCTATACTAGAAATTAAAATAAACTTCAAATAATCCTTAACTTAAAATATCCTCAATTTAAAAATATCCTTAAATTAAAACATGTTTAACTTAAAAGCCTCCTTAACTTGGAAGTATCCTCAACTTGAAAATATCTTCAATTTGAAAACATTCTCAACGTCCTAAAATCTCCTTAACTTGAAATAACTCTTAATTTTGAAGTAACCTCAACTTGAGAATATTCTTTTTTGAAAATATTCTAAAATTGAAAAAATCCTTTTACTTTAAATATCCTAAATATCCTTAACCAAGAATAAGAAAAAAAGTTGTTTTTATCTCTAAAAGAAATTTTCTTGTTGTAATAAGTTGCTTCTACAAGCGTTAAACTTAATGATGATCTCGAAACTGATGTTCAATATGCAAATTGCATTGTGTAAACAAAACATACTCAATTTATGCAAAAAAAAGTAAAAATATTATGTAAGTAAATTTAAGCAAATGCAATATAACCGCGAAATTCACATTATGCAAATAATACTAATAATAATAAGAGTAAAAGATAGGCTATTAATTATTAGATGTAACCTTCTATAATTTAATTTATTAAATTTATTGCGTTGAGGTTTAAGCGTTCGGTGTGTGGTACCAGTTTGGATAAGAGAGAGAGAGAGAGAGAGAGAGAGAGAGAGAGAGAAGAGAGAGAGAGAGAGAGAGAGAGAAGAGAGAGAGAGAGAGGAGAGAGAGAGAGAGAGAGAGAGAGAGAGAGAGAGAGAGAGAGAGAGAGAGAGAAGAGAAGAGAGAGAGAGAGAGAGAGAGAGAGAGAGAGAGAGAGAGAGAGAGAGAGAGAGAGAGAGAGAGAAAGAGAGAGAGAGAGAGAGGAGAGAGAGAGAGAGAGAGAGAGAGAGAGAGAGAGAGAGAGAGAGAGA